>NC_133618.1:286887771-286972771 GCF_048593235.1 Sminthopsis crassicaudata
ATATGCAGTATTTCTTTGAAGCAAATAAATACAAACAAATTGATAGTTTAAATGCTAGCTTGAGAATGGGAACACTAGCAATTAGTAACATCAGAAAAGGCTTCAAACAGAAGATGGTCTATGAGCTACATATTAAAGAAAGAAAATGGTTTTAGAAGTCAAAGGTAAAGAGGGTATGAATTCCAACTGTGGAGGTCAGCCAGGACAAAAGCACAAAGACGGGTAATGGGGAGTTGTGTGTGAGGAAAAGAGGGCAGTTATTTAGATCTCCTAGTGTGGAAAGAGGAAGTAATGCCAAAAGAGGAAGTAATGCCGAATGAGGTTGGTAAGATATCTTAGAGCCAGATTGTGTAGGATGTTAAAAGCTGAGCAGAAGAATTTAATTTTTGTTTTCCTTAGAGGCAACTGGAAGCCACAAATCTTGGTTCTGGTGTGAAGTGATATCATCACATCTGTGCTTAAGGAAAATCACTTTGGCACTAAGTGTATAGGATAACACAAAGTTTTGAAAGACATAGGACAGAGATACCAATTAGGAGGACATTGCAGTTTTCTAACAATTAAGGGCTACTACTATTAGATAGTACTACTAAGCTAGTAGCTATTGAAGTGAAAAGAGAAGATGAATATATATCAAAATAGCAACTTTTGGGATTTATGGAGTGAGGGAGACAGAGAGCCCACAGATAATGCTGAGGTTTGAACCTAGAACATTGGAAGGATAATTCTTCAGAAATGGAGAAAATATTATGAAGTCAGTTTTATACAGATTGAATTTGAGAAGTCTCAGAGGCATCCATTTTAAAATGCTCAATAGGCAATTGGATTGAAGCACCAGGGAGAAATTTTAACCAGAAAAAAGGAGAAGGAAAGTAGAGGAGGTAGCGCAGAAAAATACCCATACTCAGAGGATATGATATAGATGGGTAAAACAATAAAGAAATCTGAAAAAGGATTACCTGGATGGTAGGAGAACTAAGAGAGAATGTTGCCTCAAACTCAAGAGAGAATAAAATAATATCCAGGAGGAGGTTAATCAGCACTGTCAAATTCAGGAGATGGATTTGATGAGGAGTAAACTGAGGTCTAAACTGAGATAGGTCAGTTCCTTTTCTCTCTCTCCTTCCTTCCCAAAGTAACCAAGGGCGGGGTCGGCAGCAAATGAATTTGCTACCTAATGCTGTATGGAAACATAGTCTTTATTGATTAGAATGGAAACACCAGAGTGCTGAGTGGGCAAAATGGCTGCAAGGTACAAGGCCAATTTTGCAAAGAATAGATTTTTGAGGACTCTGTTTTATATAAGAGCACAATCATTCAGATGCAGTGATGTAAGGAGGTTCCAGAGAGTGATGTAAATAAGATAAGGATTCTCTAGTTATCTTTTGGGGACAGACAGAAGTCTCTTCCCAAAAAGGAATTTCCTGCTGGCATTTGGTCTATCTGAGCAGATTAGAATGGGGGCTGTAAAACCCCAGCCAGCTCAGATAGCCCAAACTAGTTTGACCAGATCTTGTATCAAAGGTCCAAGTCACAAAGGAAGTTGAAGATCAAACAAGGAATATCAAGGGGCTATCGCCCTCAATAGATTGAGAAGGATGAAGGCTGAGAAAAGGCCATATGATTTGGCAATTATGAAATCATAACTTTGGGGGAAAGAGTTTCAGTTGACATATTATTTTCAGAAGCTAGACTGCAAAGATTGGGGAATGAGTCAGAGCATAGGAAATAGAGGCAGTGAGCAAAAAGGAGAAGAGATTTGTTAATAACTTGAGGATTGTTAAACTCTACGGAAGAGTTTGTTTTGTTGTTTAAGGTGAGAGAGAATTTATGATGCTATTTTGAAGGCAGCAGGAAAGGAATCAGAAAAGAGAATTTGGAAAGTTCTAGAGAATGGAGATTATCAAGGATACAGTCTACTTAAGACAGGAGGGAATGGGATCAAACCCTCATTCGTACCAGACTCAGGGGCAGCTATGTGGCAGAGTGAATAGAGAAATGGGTCTAGAGTCAAGAAGACCTGAGTTCAAATGTGGCCTCAGATACTCACTATCTTTGTGACCCTGAGTAAGCTACTTAATCCTGTTTGCCTTAAATTTCTCCTCTGTAAAGTGAATTGGAGGAGAAAATAGCAAATTACTCCAATATTTTTGCAAAAGAAACAGATAGAGAGACAGAAAGAAAGAGAAAAGGAGTTAGGAAGACTTGGACATGATCAACAACAAAAAAGTACCAGATACATTTTGTTAGAAAAATAGTTTATCCCATCAATTGGAGATTGGCTGAATAAATTGTGGTATATGAATATTATGGAATATTATTGTTCTGTAAGAAATGACCAATAGGATGATTTCAGAAAGGCCTGGAGAGACTTACATCAACTGATGCTGAGTGACATGAGCAGGACCAGGAGATCATTATATACTTCAACAACAGTAGTATATGATGATCAATTCTGATGGAGATGGCCCTTGTCAACAATGAGGTGAACCAAATCAGTTCCAATAGAGCAGTAATGAACTGAACCAGCTACACCCAGTGAAAGAACTCTGGGAGATGACTATGGACCACTACATAGAATTCCCAATCCCTTTATTTTTGTCCGCCTACATTTCTGATTTCCTTCACAGACTAATTGTTCACTATTTCAAAGTCCAATTCTTTTTGTATAGCAAAACAACTGTTTGGACATGTATACATATATTGTATTTAATTTATACTTTAACATATTTAACATGTATTGGTCAACCTGACATCTGGGGGGGGGAGGAAAAATTAGAACAGAAGTTTGGCAATTGTCAGTGTTGTAAAATTACCCATGCATTACCATATTTAAAAAAAAGAAAAATAGTTTTTGAATAGATAATAATATTGATGAGGTAATAGGGAACCTCAAAATGATGAGGTAACTTGAACCAAATCATGAGGTAAATACCTAATAATGAGGTATATACCTCAATAGGATTAAGTGAGGTCTAGTGGCAGGATTTGGGGTACAGGAAGTCACATGGAGCTCCCCTGCAACACCCTTAGG
The DNA here is from genome assembly GCF_048593235.1 of Sminthopsis crassicaudata. NCBI lineage: Eukaryota > Metazoa > Chordata > Mammalia > Dasyuromorphia > Dasyuridae > Sminthopsis > Sminthopsis crassicaudata. The sequence continues at coordinate 286,890,806 of NC_133618.1, forward strand.
ATTTGGCGCAAGGATACAAAGTTAAATCAGGTCTAGTGGCGGTGAGAGTCCCCTGTAAATGAATTTACAAGCCTGAAAACCTAGATGGGTAAAAGATGTTTATTGCAGGGTTTGGAAGCTAGGTTAAGGTCTGGTTAGTAAAAGGCATTAGAAGGAGGAAGATATACACCGAAAGCGGCGGGGACAGAGAATCTCTGATGCCAGCATCTTGGCTGGCATCTTTCAAATCTCTGAACTAAAGATGGTTCTAGCTTTGCTCTTTTTATCTGCTTGAAGAAATAATGGGCGGAGCTCAGGTTAATTCCTAGAAGGCCAGATTTTTGGCGGGCTTTATCCAAGCCAGCTCAGATCCAGTGGGGGGCTGGGTACAAGCCTAGACTAGTTTGACCAGATCTTGTATCAAAGGTCCAAGTCCCAAAGGAAGTTGTAGATCAAACAAGGAACATCAAGGGGCTACCGCCCTCAACATTATGAAAATTGAATTCAACATAAGGAATAAGATGTAAGACAGAGATGGCATTGGCAGTACAGAACATCAAGAAAATGCTATGTGTAGCAGGTATTGTTTAGTGCTATCCAGTCAAACTATCAAGTGCTTGGATCACTTGTGGTTGCCTGTTCCACTGAAGTTTCCCTTTATGCCAGCCTGCTCTGGCCTCTACTACAGTTAATGATTCTTGCACCTTTTATTGCACAAAGTCACCTGGTCAAGAAGCAGAACAGTCAGGGACTAACAGAGATCCAGGCACAAAGTAGCTGAAATTATTATTGCCATCAGCCCATCACAGGATTGGAATTGGCATGATAGGGGAGGCCCTTCCCAACCCATGAAAGAAGTCACGGTTTGCTGTATGAAAGAAGTCACGGTTTGCTGTCTGAAGAGTCACAGCCAAAGGGGCCTGAATCAAAAGCTGTTTCTTCTTTTAACAGATTAAGTGCCCCTGCTCTTAGTCCTAATCTCTTGTCATGAGGCAGGGGGAAGGCCAAGGGACCACTCAGATTTTCTACTTAATACTAAAATGTCAAGGTCTTTTAGCAATAGGTCTCAACATGACTAGATGCAGCCCCAAAGCTCCCATATGTCTTCTAGATTCCATCCAAACCAAATTAGAGGGTCAGTTTATTAGAGTGGAACAAGCACTTGCTTTTGGAGTCAGAAAATACATTCAAATCCTGCCTCTGTCGCTTCTTTCCTGTGTGTCTGAGGGAGTCATTTAGCTTCTCTGGGAACATCACTGTTTCTTTAACTGTAAAATGAATCCCTTGCATTAGATGACTTTTATGACTCCAGTCTGCTTTAAATCTATTATCTTATGATCCCCTACTCTTTGTTCCTTGGTCTCATTTTGTCATTACCTGACTCCAAACATATGCTTATTGTCCACCAGTCTTAGTATTCTCTCTCTATGTCACTGCCAGTCAGAATCTTTATGTTCTTCATGGAGACTTCCTAGCTATAATTAATTTTTACCTTTTGTGAATTCCATATCATTATTGTATGGATACAGATATCCTACCTAATATTTATGTCAGAATACTGTTGTTGTTTTTTTTTTTTTTTTTTTCTCTGCAACTAGGTTATAAGTACTTTGAGGACAAGAATCCTCTTGTTCCATCTTTGTGTACCTATCATCTGGCACAGTGGAGTATCATTTACTGAATATGTGTTGTTGAATTTAAAATAATTATTCTTTTAAAAGGTTTGCTTCAGTAACTAATATAATTTTATTACATTCAGGATTAAAATTTGAGACCAGAACACTTTTAACTTTATATTAGAAATCAGTAAGAAACTGAAATTAATTTACATAAATTAACTTTTGACAATTGTTTAGAAGTTTATACTTTAAAAAAAACTCTGAAATGCTTTTTCATTCATTTGCTTCATATCTGTTTTGTTACCTATGGGATATATGCTATCATATTTTTTGAGATTATAACTACTACTTGGTTTAATTAAAAAACACATGGGGCAGAATCAGGAGAATTTGTAACACATTTATACCACTTTAGTAACTATAATATTGGGCAAGTCACTTCTCTCTGTTTCATTTTCCTAATCCATAAAAATCAAGGTAATACCTCATGGATTTATTTTGAGGAAGAACATTTGAAGAAAATCAGAAAACACTATATTAATGTGACCCAACCAGCTGGAATTTATTAAGTGCTTACAAAATGTCAGTCACTGTGCTAGCAATGTGTTTAGGTTCTAGGACTATTAACAGTACTTACATGTAAGAACCTTACATTCTATTGGGGGAAAAAACATTTATGCATCCACACACATGAAATATGTACCAACAAAGTACAAGATAATTTCAGGGTAGATGGAGGCACTAGAGTTGAGGAAATAGGAAAAACCTCATATAGGAGCTATAAGTTATGCAGAAGTTTGGAAGAAGTCAGAAGTGGAGGTGAGGAGAATAGTTTGTATACTAAATGAAATGGTGGGTGAGAACAGACAGGGTGGGGCAATGACACAGAGACAAGTGATGGGTCAACAGTTTGAACATAGTTCTAAGTAATGGGTTAAATTTTTATATTAAATCAATTCAGTTATGTTTTCTTTAAAATCTGTCTTAAACATGGAATGACTTTTTAAAAGTTTATGTATATATATATGTATGTATACATATATATATAGTAAATCTAATTTATGCCTATTTTTAAAGAGAGTAAGTATATTTTAGTACTTTTTTATTTTAAAAGCATGATTTCAATTTATTTGTTCATTAGAGCACTTTGTAAGTTTGTAGTTGCTTCAGTTAACTACAAAACTGATGCCAGTTTTTCATTTCCTCCTTTGAAAACACATGGATTGTTTATACAGGTTTCTAAGCAACACCAATGTTGAAATAGTAGGAAGCATGAGTTTAAACTCTTGAAAGCAGTTCATCCAAATTTGTTATAGCATACTTTTAGAATTTAGTAATTTATTCAACTGAAAACCAGAGCTATGTGCAGAAACTTTTAAAATTGATGCTAAATAAACTCTACACAGCTAGCATGAATACACACATATATGTATCATACATAATACATATACACACAGATCAGATTTTTAGTGATTACAATAAAAATGTGAAGGATGGTTTTAATTTTGATTTATTCCATTTCATCTATAGTGGATTTTTTTTCCTCACTATTTTTGCTTTCTATGTGAGTGGTTATAAATAGCTTTTTGTGAATCTTTTTGTACATTATACTTTTTCCTTACATAGGATATTCATTAAATTATTTTAATTATTTAGTATAAAGTTAGTTGACTGCCCAAGTAGAAAATAGCTATATGATTTGCTTATTGCTTTCACTGAAGAATAAGGTGATAGAATAAAAGGAAAACTAATTATTGGAAAACTACTGTGAACTAAATTTATAGGATATTGCCATTTATTTAAGTAAACTCCTCATTACTCCCCATCAGCCATTTAAAAAATAAGGATTTCATATTTGAGTGTTACTAGACTTTGAAAAAAATATTAAATAGCAGAAACTTTTTGGAAGTCAGTTCATCTTCTGAGATAGCAATATGGTTAAAAAAGTGAGAGGAAGAGAAAGTAAACAAAAAATAATGAAGAGAGAGAGAAGAGAAAGAAGGAGAAACATCATGAATGAATAGCCTTATAATAAAAAAAAGGTACTGAATAGATATATTCCTTACTCTTTTGGGAAAAAAAGTCTACTCATTATTTTTGTATACTTGTTTGTTAGCCATTGGGTGGCAGTCCTAAGTACTTGAAAAGGCTGATGGATCCAAATATGTCCCCAGGTACCTATCATGAAGGAAAGGTAGAGAGAGATAAAGAGAATTTTTTTTTAACTATTTATCCCCAGATTATAGAAGAGAAATGGTTTTGTTTGTTTTGTTTTGTCTGAACCTCTATTGGCATAAAAAATTACTCATAGCATAAAGAATTATTGGTGTACAAATTTTATGTCTATGTAGGTCAGACTTCTCTGTCTTAGAGAGGTACCTAAGGATAAGAGATTAGGTTTGCCTTTGGTCCCAGCACAAGTACATGTGAGAGATGTGACTTGAATCCAAATCTTCTTGACTCTGTATTTAGCTCTCTGTCATTATGCTTGTGCTCCTTCTAGAATTCGTTAAATATAGATAAAAACATTTGAGAAAGCAGCTAATCTATAAATTGGAGGTACATTGATCATCTTTCTTGGTATAGAACAAGAAAATATTTTATAGCAGGAACTATATTAAATCTTTTTTTTTTCCTAAATCATTGCTTATTTTTTTCACCTTCTGTATCTATGGTAATAAGGACACTTGAGTCTTAAAAATATAGGAGCAGGATGACCTAAAGAAACTTCATTTTTATGTAGGAGGTGGAGGAAAAATTGGCAAAGCTGTTTGTTGACGATAGGGAAAAAGCTCTTGTAAGAATTGGCCACATCTGTTTTCTTGTTGGCAGCTGAAATGTCCGACCCAAAATAAACTGCATGATAATAAAAGTACAATAATTACTAATGTAGAACAGGCAGATGTTTTTGTTATTACATAATGCTACATGGGGCACATTTTGGTAAAGAAGTCATAATTTTCAACAAATAAGGATGACTTATGAAATGATGTGCTTTGATATTTCATGAATCAATCCGTGAAGACTTTCACATTGATTGACAGCTTTATTAGGTTGTAATTGCATTTTCTCCAGAAATGTGGGTAACTAACTTAAGCTGGCTACATTGGAGAGGAGCTCTTATACTTTAATAATCCCAGGCTTTTAAGATTCAATTTCTTTGAAATCAGTTTCTCTATTTTGATTTTTTCCCTTTATTAAATACTCAATTTCATCTTTCACTGATCACTTGATTAGTACTTTTAGATACTGCACAAATTTCTCAAATATAGGTTAATAGGAATTTTAAAAAACCAACTTCTTTTTGCCATGGAAAGTGATGTTCTATACATAGTCATAAGAACTTATTGGGTCTTCTGTGGTTTTTCATTGTTGTTTCAGCAAATGTCTGGAAAATTAAAGCTTCCCTTTATATTGATTGATTGATTATATTGATTAAGTCAGCTTTGACTTCTTGGTAAGTTGATTGAAGAAGGCCTTATCTACCATTTTGTGATTTAGTAGTCCTAAAAAATGTGTAAATTCTTACACACACACACACACACACACACACACACACACACACACACACACACGGCTATTATCTAAATATCAGTGTATACATATATCCATAAGTTGGACTTGAGAAAGAAGATCTGGATTTAAGTTCTTCCTCTTATACTGACTGTGTGTGTGAAGAAACATCACTTACCTGTGTTAGCTTTGAACTCATCTGCAAAATAAGGGGTTTGAACTAGATGACCTTTGTGACCCTTTCAGTACTAATTCTGGAATCCTGTGAGCTTTATTTATTTATTTATTTTTAATAGTACAGGTGATGGATTTGTACTCATCCCCATAATTAATGGTTTTCCTAAAATACAGGTGTGACCATGTTACTATCCTACTTCGTAAACTCTAGTCATTCCCTATTACATCTAGGTAAAATTATCTCTGTTATTTAAAGCCTTTTACAGCCTGAACTCCATAGTAGAAATTAATAATGGCTTTGGAGATGAAAGACCTGAGCTTCCATCCTGGCTCTGCCAGTTACTGCCAATATGGTCTGGGGCAAGTCAGGTTATTGCCCTGTGCCTAAGTTTCCTCATTTTAAACAGGACACAAGACATGTTCGGATTACCAGGTGAGAACTCAGGTTGTCTGGACAGTGATAAGGTGAGAATTCAGGTTGACTTGACAGTTCTCTGGCTCAGACCTTTGGTTTGGGCCTTTAAAGGGAGTTTATACCTTAGGAATTCTAAGAGGAACAAGTTCATTGGTGGAAGTATTTCCCTACACCCCATTGCCTATTCTCTGGGAGGATAAAAGAAGGGCAGCATTGGGTCTGAGAGAATCGACTCTGAGATAGAGTTTTGAAGCCAGGCAGGCTGAAAGGAGACCAGTCTGATCTGAGAAAAGACAAGAGCTGGAGGAAATTCAGAGCTCCCAAGAAACCTGCACACAGAGGAAAAGATTTTACAGATCTCCTCCCAAAGAAGGATTATAATTGAGCAGACGACCGGACCCTCACAATTCAAGAACATTACAAAGACAGATTCTCATTTCCCTGCATTGCATTGGCTATTTATTCTTCATTCTCTTCATTGCATTTATCTTTTCACTTGGACCTCTTGATTCCTTAGTGTCCTTCAGAATTAATTTCAAATCTTCTACATCATTTCCTGATCATCTCAGAACCTGGTATTTTTTTTTCTTTTCTCCAAACTTCTTGAATTTAGTTTGAATATATTATGGGCATGTATATGTTGTTTCTTCCCTGCTCTTTGAGGGCAGAGACTAGTTCATTTTTGACATTGTGTTGTCATTACTCTAACATTGTACCCAGCACATAATAAGTAGTTGATAAAATGCTTGTTGATTTCTCTTTAGTTCCCTTTTGTCACCAATAGCATACATTTGTGAAATAACACAAAGAAGCTCAATTCCTTCAACTAAAACTAACAATCATGGTTTCTTTCTGGCTCTACTAAGATGTGCTGTCAGATCATTGGAGAATTGGTGAACTTAATTTATATAGAATGTAGAAAAATTTTTGAAAAGATTTTATACCAAATACTGTATCAAATAAATATATAGTAGCCCTTAAGATTACCAAAGCCTTGGGGAAAATAGCTTCTTTTGAACAGAAAACTGACCAAAAGTTAGAAAATAGAGATTAGAGATAAATAAGTTCTATGAAGTATAATTACATTCATTTTTCTTTAGGCCCGTGTTTTAATCTCTCCATTTTATTATCTTCACACATTTCTTTGACCCTTAAAAAGTGAAAACTGAGAAGAAGAAAAGAAAATTTGCAAATATTCCCCTCTCTTTATTATCATGTATAGTCAAATTTATAGACCATTTGAAAGCTTTCCCTTAGTGAATATACCCCCACACTCCCCTCCACTCCCCCCATACACACACACACACACACACACACACACACACACACACACACACACACACCTCTGAACAATTTTGGAGTTTGCTACATTCACAAAATAATGTTCTTTAAACTATTAGCCATTACCCTAGAAAAGAATATGGATACCCTTATATAATGTTACTTAAAATATTTTAGTTTAGCGTATTACTTTAATACAGAAAGGCAAAGTGATCAATTTCACAGAAATTACTGGGGGGGAAAAGATGATTTTGAAATCTAGAAAGATCAAGACAGTTAAGAGGGACTGACTATATGATGACAAGAGTATTATGTCTTTATGAAACAATAAATGTTAATTATGTTAGCGAAAACAACGCATTTCATATATTAGAGTTAGAGAATATCACTTGAAGCTTTAAAGTAGTTTTTAAGAAATAAAAGGAGATTCTGCCTTGCATAGCTAATAAACTTGTAGAACTTTATAAAAAGAGTCAAGATCTATCACTGTCATGTTTGTTTCCTTTTAGTCCAACCTAAATATTTAATAAATTTTTGCCTTCTTATTTAACCGAATTTTGGAAAAATTATATATGTATGATATAAATGATATGATATAAATTGCTAGATGATTTGTCATAAATTAAAAATATACATATATGTGTACACACAGGAATGCCAGCCAAAGCCTACTTTTTTGTACCTAATAACATCTAGGGCAAGTCTTAAGTCAGTAAGTTAAGAAGCAATTTAGTAACTATTTCTGTGTTCTAGCTATTGTACTAAGTACTTAAGATACAAAGAAAGGCAAAACTCCCTGCCTTCAAGGAACTCCCATTCTAATCTGTAAAATTCAGGGATTCTTTTTAGGCTAATTATTTTTCAGCAGTTTCTAATTATTTCATAATTAAATAAAGTGAGGTGGCTTTTTTTGTAGATTCTATATTTTCACAATAGACATACGCTAAAAAGAAAATAATTGAAACTTATTCATACAAAATAAAAATAAACTCTTTCTGAAATTGAATGTTTGTAAAAATGACCACAGAATTCTGTGTCTTTCTTTGAATAATACTAGGCAAACCTTGTAGCCACATTAGTTTCTGTAAGAATGCCTGTTGTCATTTGTCATTTTATGACATTTATATTCCATTAATATATTTATCTATATATGTACATCATGTATGATATAGACATATATACATATTACATTGTATATATAAATTTGTGTGTATAAAGATGCACACAAATAATAGTTTTTGTCTTTATATTAAAGTTTTATCCTAAGTAATGATTATCTATAATGCTTTTTTAAAACAAATTATATTTACTTTTTGTTTTCTTATACTTCTTTATTTCCATTCCCTTAAGCTTCTGATTTGATATGTTACTCTGTTTTTGCCTTACTCAGTTATTTTATAAGGAGATTTATGTTATAGAAAATGAAATTCACTTATGTCTTTTTTTTTAAATCTTGTTTTCTTAGTCTAATAACTATCCATTTAAAGAATAGTCATTCTCTTTATACCATTCCATACTGAGATTGATCTAGCTAAAATGGCTTATAGTTTTCTCATGGCATAATTTACACATCTCTTCTTTTTTATAAAAAAAAAAAAATGAATTTTTGCTTTTATTTTTCAAATTTTAAAGCAAAAGTCATTTGTGATGCTGTATCAAAGGTTCCAATGTGGAGCATTTCAAGGAACTTCTTTTTTTCTTTTCTTTTTTTATCATAAAGCTTTTTATTTTCAAAATACATGCATACTTTTCAACATTAACCCTTGCAAAACTTTATGTTCCAGTTTTTCTTCTCCTTTCCCTTACCCCCCCATCCTAGACGGCAAGTAATCTAATATATGTTAAACATGTGCAGTTTTTCTATACATATTTCCATAATTATCATGCTGCACAAGAAAATCAGGTCAAAAAGAAAAAAATGAAAAAACAAAATGCAAAAAGCAAAACAGCAACAACTAGCATTATATTAGTTGTTAGATAAACATCATTCATTTTCTGCAGTTCAAATCCTAATTTTACTTCTCAATAATTTGAAGCACTTAATATATGTTACTACATTTTTAAAACTCTGGTCTAAATGTCATGTTTCAAATGAACATCGATTTTCAAATTGTATTCTTTGATGTAAAAGGATTCCCTGGAAAAATTTTGATAAAACATTGATTCACTTCATTTTTACTTTATTTTTTTTAAGCTAATCAGTATAATGTTAGAAAATGAGTTTCTGTGGTTAAAAGTCCAAACATTAATGATATAAAAGTTTGACATCTCAGTGTTTGATAACCTTGTCTTAAGAAATTTGTGAAAAACATAATATGAATTAATAATATAAGGGACTATAAGGGATGTCAGAGCTCGAATAGAATCACCATCAGCTTAATATAATTAATTAATTATTAATAATTTTTATTTAAAAATTATTATTAATAATTAATTATCATTTAATAAATCATTAATAATTATTTAATTATATTAATTATTAATTTTTATTAATAAGCTAATATATATTAAAAACTATTGAATTAACAAAGAAAACTAAGAGTTGGTTTTATGAAAAAACCCAACAAAATATATATACCCTTAGTAAATTTGATTAAAAAAAGGAAAGAGGAAAATCAAATTGTTAGGCTTAAAAATGAAAAGGGAGAACTTGCCACTAATGAAGAAAAAATTAGAGCAATAATTAGGAGTTACTTTGCCCAACTTTATGCCAATAAATTTGATAACTTAAATGAAATGGAAGAATACCTTAAAAATATAGCTTGCCCAGATTAACAGAGGAAGAATCACAAATTGGTTAAACAGTCCCATTTTAGAAAAAGAAATAGAACAAGCTATTAATCAACTCCATAAGAAAAAATTCCCAGGACCATATGGATTTACATGTGAATTCTATCAAACATTTAAAGAACAATTAACTCCAATGGTATATAAACTATTTGAAAAAATAGGGATTGAAGGACTCCTACCAAATTCCTTTTATGACACAGATATGGTACTGAAAACAGAGGAAGAAAATTATAGACCAATCTCCCTAATGAATATTGATGCTGAAATCTTAAATAAAACATTAGCAAAAAGACTACAGAAAATCATCCCTAGGATAATACACCATGACCAAGTAGGATTTATACCAGGAATGCAGGGTTGGTTCAATATTAGGAAAACTATTAGCATAATTGACTATATCAATAACCAGATTAACAAAAACCATATGATCATCTCAACAGATGCAGAAAAAGCATTTGGTAAAATCCAACATCCATTCCTAATAAAAACACTTGAGAGTATAGGAATAAATGGACTTTTCCTTAAAATAGTCAGGAGCATCTATTTAAAACCATCAGTAAGCATCATATGTAATGGGGATAAACTGGAACCTTTCCCAGTAAAATCAGGGGTGAAACAAGGTTGCCCATTATCACCATTACTATTCAATATAGTTTATCTAATTCTGAGAGTGCAAGGTTGAGATCTCCCGCTATTATAGTTTTGCTGTCTATTTCTTACAACTTAATTTCTTTTTTAAAAATTTAGATGCTACACCACTTGGTGCATATATGTTTAATATTGATATTGCTTCATTATCTATGCTACCCTTTAGCAAGATATAGTGACCTTCCTTATCTTTTTTCAATTAGATCAATTTTTGCTTTTGCTTGATCTGAGATCAGGATGGCTACCTCTGCTTTTTTGACTTCACCTGAAGCAAAGTAGATTCTGCTCCAGACTTTTACCTTTACTCTCTTTGTATTGCCCTGCTTTAAGTGTGTTTCCTGTAAACAACATATTGTAGAAGTCTAGCTTTTAATCCAGTCTGCTCTCTGCTTCTGCTTTATGGAGGAGTTTACCCCATCCACATTTATGGTTAAAATTACTAATTCTGTATTACTTGCTATTTTGTTAACCCCTGCTTCTGCTTTTCTCCTTTCCTTCCCCCCTTAACCCCCTCCCCAATATTAAACTAGTGAGCACCCCTTGCCTCTCACAGCCTTTGCTTTTTAGTATCCCTCCCCACCCCACCCCAGCTTAGATTTCCTGCCCTTTTCTTACCCCTTTTCCTCACAATTTCTGTATTCTCTTTCACTTAGCTTACTTTTTCCCTTTTCACTTTTCCCCTCCCACTTTTCAATGAGGTGGGAGAAGTTTCTCTGTAAATGAAATATATCTAATATTTTTCTCTTTAAGCCATTTCTGATGAGAGTAAGATACACACTATGTTGATCCCCTCCCTTCTTCCCTCAGATATAATAGGTTTACCCCACTTTACCCTTTTTCTGGTACAATTTCCTTTCGACCTCTAGTTTCTAGAACAAATTATAAAAATTTGTTCTTTATGTATATTTATAACAGAAATAGAGTTCCCAAGATTTATTTTTTACCTTTTTTTGTTTCTCTTGAGTCCTATATTTGGAGATCAAGCTTTTTGTCTAGTTCTGGTTTTGTCAGCAGAAATAGATGCAATTCACCTATTTCACTGAATGTCCATCTTCTTCCCTGGAAAAAAAAATGCTCATTTTGTCTGGGTAAATTATTCTTGGCTGCATATGAAGTTCCTTAGCCTTTCATAATATCAGATTCCAGGCCCTTTGATCCTTTAATGTGGACGCTGCTGGATCCTGAGTAATCCTTATTGTGGCTCCTCTATATTTGAATTGTTTTTGTTTGTTTGTTTGTTTGTTTTTTCCCCTAGCTGCTTGTAGTATTTTTAACTTGGTTTGATAGTTCTGGAATTTAGCCACAATATTTCTTGGAGTTTTGATTTGGGGGTCTCTTTTAGTAGGTGATTGATGGATTCTTTCAATGCCTATTTTACCCTGCTTCTATAATATCTGGGCAGTTTTCTTTGACAATTTCCTGGATTATAGTGTCCAGGCTCTTTTTTTTCAATCATAATTTTCAGGAAGTCCAATAATTCTCAGATTATCTCTCCTAGATCTATTTTCCAGGTCTTTTGTTTCCCCATGAAGGTATTTGACCTTTTTCCATTGTTTCCTTGTTTTGTTTTTATTTTTGATTTTGCTTGGCTGATTCTTGGTGTCTCCTTGATCCTTGAGTCATTCATTTCCATTTGTTCAATTCTGGTTTTTAATGAATTATTTTCTTCATTTACTTTTTTTTTTTTTTTTTAATTTCTCTTTGTAATTTTCCAGTTGACTTTTTAAGTGAATTATTTTGTTCTATGGAATTTTTTTCCATTTTTGCCAATTTTATTTTTTAGAGAGTTATTTTCTTTTTCCAATTCACTAATTCTGTTTTCCTTGGAATTGTTTACCTTTTCCAATTCACTAATTCTGTTTTTCAGGGATTTGCTTTCTTTATCCACTCTATCTTTAAATGAGTGGGATGACTTATCCAGACCCTGTCTGTCTACTGGGGTTGTATCAGAAGAACCTCTTTTCTGCCTCAAGACTTCTTGATTTTTCACCTGTATGGTTACCCTGAGGTACAAATTTGTTCTATTATAGGGGAAATCCAGAGAGCTTGAAATTGAACAACCTACTCCACCATCTTTCCAGAATCCTCTCTCCAAAGATTTTCTCTGTAGGTAGGACAAGAGTTGATCCTTTAGAATCGGGAAATAACCCAGAGCTTGGAGATTTTCCTGAGTTTGCACTATTTGTATACATGTGGGGAAGGGTAGAGGGTGAAGGGCTTGTGTTGTTTTTTGCATGGTAGGAAGAAAACAGTGTGACATTTGAAGTCTGAGGTTGTAATTCTAGCTGTTGATACCAGCTCTTAGCCAGATGACTTATATTTAACAGATACTACTTTTCTCTTCTATAAAATCAGAGAGTCAAACTAAGCAATACCAAGGTTTTTTTTTTTTTTTTTTTTTTTGGTTTTTTGGTTTTTTTTTTAGATATATCATCTTGTCATCTCTATAAGTGAACTCTTCTCTTAGAATCTTACATACTTTGATGTATGAACTCTCCTAGGCATTATCATATTTGGAGTGCTTATTATCATTTGTATTCTTTTTTTGTTCTTCGAAAAATTATAAGCTTTTTGAGAGGCAAGTAACATGTCTTATTTTGTCTTTTATCCTCTACAGAATTGGTTCTCAAACTTTGATTTTAGGTCCTTTTAACCCTTAAAAAATACTGGGGACCCTCTAAAAAAGTTGTTTATTTTTTTTATGTGAGCTATTGAATACATATAATGAATTAACATTTTTCAAATTAGAAATTTAAATTTCTTAGTAGTTTTTTGAAATAGTTTTGTTTTTATGCCCCCCTGCCTCCTTTTGAACTTCCAACAGGCTTTTCATCATACTTTGAGAACCACTATAGAACCACTATGCCATATGCATTGTGGTCACACACAAAAAATGCTGAGTTGTGTTTAATCTATACTTTTCTAACCCTATCAGAATTTCTACTCCATTTGTAGTTTAGCATTTAATTGTTTTATGGTTCATACGTGTTAGTTTTATCTCTCTGGTCGTCTTTAGGGGAAGGGATCATCCATGTCTCACACTTTTTTATCTCAAGTCATGGAATGTCATGAAAGTAAATAATGATTACATATAAAAACTGAGTAAAGCATCAATAATCATAATATTTTTTAGCAGAAATAGACATTAGAGAATCATCCTCCTCAGTTCTCATTTTAAAGACAAGGAAACACAGATCCAAAGAAATTACATGTTCTACATTGCTCTTTTCCTAAAGGGGGAATAAACTGATAAGATTTTGAGACTTAACAGATCATGAGAGTGGATCAAATAAGTGGTTAAAAAATAATCATAAGCCTATGCAAATGTGTGACAGCTTTTATCATGAAAATTGTGGCAGTTGCTTTCTTTTTGAATATTAGTTAACCAAATTTCACAGTAAATATTTGCCATTACTTTAATAATAAAACAATTATGTCAAAAACTTTTGAATAGGTATATTTAGATTGTAAAAAGTATTTCAAGAAACCAATTTCTTTAAGTTCACATGGCTCAGTTCTACAATGCACTCACTGTAGAATTGGGGTTTATATAAAAAAGTTGTTTTCTGCTTATTTATATCTGACAATAAATATCTCCTGATTTAATATTTCTTTTAGTTACTTCTTGTTGTTGATCCACTACAATTTAGGAGGAAATCTCATATTGTACTAAAGTAATTTAAGAAGTAATTTAAAATAGATAGTTTTATTAATAAATCTTCTGTTTGGGGGAGGAGAAACATATTTGAAGAAATTATAATGTTTTAAAATTTCCATGTCAATAGCCATGTTTTTTGCATCTTTTAGGAAAAAAAATTTAGTTTACAGAAAGAGTAATGTTAATCTTATTTTCTCTGGTACAAACTAAAAGCTTTGGAGTGTAGTTTGACTTCAGCCTGATTTATTACTTTACTTGGCATTAGATTAGGATAGCTGTGGTTTTTCCATTTCTTGTTCCAACAGAGACTTAATATTCTTTGATGTTTGAACAGTTTGCATAGATACTGAATATCGAAAAATCTGAATATTTTCTGATCCCAAAATTAATGGAGAGGAATCTGTTTATGATTTACTAAGCTAAATGGATTTTTGAATGGATATGGACTATAGTTTTATATGAGTTATTTTCTTGAGCAGTGAATTTTTTGTGATATAGTGTTTTGAATTTAAATAAGCAAAATAATGTGATTTGGTGGTAAAGGTTTCTTAAATGTTAAATGTTTTGTCAGTTTTTAAATTCTTATTGAGATTAGTATTATCTGTAATTTTATTTGTGTAATGAAATGTATATAGTATATAATCTAGATTTCTTTGAATAAATAAAATATTCTTTGAAGTTCAGGGAAATAACCATGACTTTATAAATGAGAATCCATTCAAATAAGAAGCTTATTGTATGTGTAAATTGTGTAACAAATAGTTAATATAGTTTCAATGACAAAATCATATGGCCTACTTCATTTTAAATTACTAATTTTGTACTACTTTAATGATCCGTCATACACTTAAAACTCATCATATTTTCTTCTTTAGAGGAGCAGTGTTAAATAAACAATTTTTCTCTATTGCTATTTAAACAATTATTTGTATAAGCTAGGATGGCACAATGGGCAAAGAGCGGCTCTTAAAAATCAGGAAGATCTGGATTCAACTCCTATCTCTGTCATAAATTGACTGTTGTGACCTTGGGCATGTCATTTAACTTTGTTGAAGTTTAAAACTAAAAGTTGCAGGAGAAAGACAGATGTTTTACTAGAGAACATTCTTTTAAAATATTCATACAATCATAGGAATAAAGAAGTATGAAAGGAAGGAAGGGGAGGGTAAAAGAAACAAGGAAAATAAGAAAGGAAAGAAAGAACAAACTGCTTTTAAGAAGATTCAAAATATATGATTACCTTTGAAAATAAGGACAAGTAATGTTAAGAAATAGTTGTCAGTCTTTTACTATTGATTTTTTTAATTAACAAAATGAATTGTCCTCACTAAAAACTCAGTTTAAATACTTGGCTTAAATTTGTACAGAACAAGTAAGAAAATAAACCTGTTATTTATATCCAGCAAGGCCATCTTGGAATAAAGTCTATTTATATATTTCTGTGACAGCAGTGACTTTTATTCATTGTTCATTTGATAGAGAAAAAGTATGATTTTTGTCAATTGTTATAGTCATTTAAAATTTCCTTTCCCATCCCATCTCAATTCTAGTGCCCTTCTCTCTGTTAGATTATTTCCTATTTATCCTGTTTGTATAAATTTGTTGTCTCATTAAGTAAGCTTCTTGAAGTCAGGGACTATCTTTTGCTTCTTTCTGTGGTAGCACAGTGCCTGGCACATAGTAGATACTTAATAAATGTTGATTCATTGATTAACTAAAAGCTTTTCCCACTGCGAATAATACTCTGAATCCCAAACATTTTACCTTTTTCAACAAAAATTTTTTTTCTGAAAATTTTAACACTTTGACACTATATTGACTTAGAAAATTTTGTCTTTACAATACTGAGTTTCTTTTTTCTTTTATTAAATATGTTATCTAATCTAAATTAGTTAGAATGTTTTTGTATTAAAAATTCAGGTTTAGTATAACCATGTAAAAGTAGGTCATTCATATATTTTCTTTGTTTATATCATATATTTACATTTTATTTAGTATTTTAATATTTTTATAATGTATATATTGGTATGTGCAAGATTCCCCTTTTTAGAATTAGCATAAAATAAATGTAAGGTTATTAAAAAGTCATAATAGGTCATTCTTTTTCTTATGTTAATTTTTTTCTTGATCTTAGTTGCTTTGTTTTAGCGCATTTTGAGCTGTTAACTACATAGGAATTTAATGAATAATGTTATTTAATGAAAATCATAATGTCAGTAGAATGGATATGCCAATTCAAATCAATTTTATATGTATTATTAAAATGTATAAGTCATTAACATTAATTTAGATCTGACTTTTTGTTGTTTTACTTTGTGTTAACTCATGATTATAAATATTTGGTGTAATT
The DNA here is from genome assembly GCF_048593235.1 of Sminthopsis crassicaudata. Classification (NCBI taxonomy): domain Eukaryota; kingdom Metazoa; phylum Chordata; class Mammalia; order Dasyuromorphia; family Dasyuridae; genus Sminthopsis; species Sminthopsis crassicaudata. The sequence goes on from NC_133618.1 coordinate 286,907,236, forward strand.
TGGCACGGGATAACAGCAGTGTTGTTAAACTATCTTAGTGATGAATATCAATGGTTCAAAAATCAACATACTCTGTAAAATAAAGGATTAAGTTACTTTGAGTTTAAAGTTTAAATTAAGAAAAGCACTGAAGAATTTGTAAGTCATTTAAAATATTGTCACATTCAGTGGTCTGAACAGGAAATGGGTCTTTGGAAAAAGAAAAGTAACTATTATTTATGTCAAGAACACATTGATTATTATTAAGTGAAATCTGTAGAAGAGATTATTAAGTTTGAAATATACACTTTTTAAAGAAATATCATTTTCTTTTGTTTGTCTTATTTTTATCACAAGCAGCATTTTCTGTTCATTATTCAGAAACATGGACATTTTCTCCTGGGTTCACTGAACTTTGCAATGGTTGTTTTCACAGTAGTGGTTTTAACTGTACCCTGCTTCTAAAGAATCAGGGATTTCTTTCTTTTTTTTTTTAATAAAGCTTTTTATTTTTAAAACATATGCATGGATAATTTTTCAACATTGACCCTTGCATAGTCTTGTGTTTCAGATTTTTTCTTCTTTACCCCCACCTCCTCCGCTAGATGGCAAGCAATCTAATATATGTTATACATGTTAAAATATATGTTAAATCCAATTTATACAATTATCTTGCTGCACAAGAAAAATCAGATCAAAAAGGAGAGAAAATAAGAAAATAAAATGAAAGTGAACAACCACAAAAAGAGTGAGAATGTTATGTTGTGATCAAATTCAGTTCCCAAAGTCCTCTCTCTGGGTGGACATGGCTCTCTTCATCACAAGATCATTAGAATTGGCTTCAATCATCTCATTTTTGAAAAGAGTCACATTCATAGAATGAATCCTCATATAATATTTATGTTGTCATGTACAATGATCTCCTGGTTCTGCTCATTTCACTTAGCATCACTTCATATAAGTCTCTAAAATCATCCTCCTGATCGTTTCTTACAGAACAATAATATTCCATAACATTCATATAGCATAACTTACTCAGCATCCACTACTGATGGGCATCCACTAAGTTTCTAGGGAATCAGAAAATTTTATAAGATTTCTTATTTTGATTATGTGTTAATTATAAAAAAGCACCTTTTTTTTTCCCTTCCAAATTGTATTCCTAATTTTCCCCATCTTTCAAGAGCAAAATTTGATGCAACACTGAATAACAAAGTCTTTTTTAAAAATCACATTTCTAGAATATTGGTTGTAAATGTTTTTATTATTTTTCTTAAAGATTTCTTCAATTTCTTGCTATGGAATCATTAACTAGATATAAATTAGTAATTTATTTGAAATAGAAGACACTTTGACCACATAGTTCTTTAAAATAAATTATATCATCTTTGCTCAAAAATTTTCAGTGGCCTATTCAGTGAACTCTATGAATGAGGTGCCACAACTACCTTTCTAGGCATTTCTCATACTGCTCTCTTTCCTGCAATGTATCCTCACAAACTAGATTATTCATTATTTCATGAATGTTCCTGCCTTGTGCTCAGGCTGTGCCTGCAATGTCATCCTTTCCTCTTTTCTCAATCCTCATCCCACTTGATCTCTTTGCAGCCTTTGACAAAGTTGTTTCTTTCTTCCTCAATATTCTCTTGTCTCTAGGTTTCTGGGGCACCACTCCCTCCTAATTTTCTTCCTACTGATTTTATCTTGCCTTCTCTGTTTTCTTTGCTAAATCTTCATCCAAATTACACCATTGTATTCTAGGTGTCTCATGAGGTTCTATCCTGTGCCTCCTTCTCTTCTCTTTTTATATTTTTTACAAATTGTTGTCTTCGGCTCTAGTCTGTTTAAATTACCATCTTTATGTGTTGACAATGCTTAGGTCTATCTGTCGTGCTCCAATCTTGCATCTTCATCTTGAACTAGCATCAGACATCTTCAATTAGCTGTCCAGTAGACATTTTAAAATCATTAAAATCTTTCCCTCAGACCCTCCTCTACTCCTACTTTATCTATTACTGTAATGGGCAAAACCATCCTGCTAGACTCTCAAGCTCACAACCTGGATGCTAGCCTCAGTTCTGCACTATCTGATACACCACATCTAATCTATTGCCAAGGCCTATCAATTTCAGCTTTGCAGTTTCTTTGGAATACATCTTCTCTCTCCTTATATCACTGCAATGCAGATTCTCCTCACCTCAGACCTGGACTATTGCAATTACTGCCTCCAGTCTCTCCCTACTACAATTCCTTTTGCATCCAGCCACCAAAATGATTTTTTAAGTGAAACCTGACCATGTTATGTCTTCTCCTCCTCCCACTCAGTAAACTGAAGAGGCTCCTAGGGCCTTCAAGATCAGATACAAAATGTTCTATTTGGTATTCAAAGTCCTTCAGAGTCTGGCTTCCTCTTGCATTTCCAGTCTTGTTACATTTTACTCCCTGCCACATACTCTTCAGTCCAGTGAAATTGGGTTTTTGGCTGTTACATGACCAAGACATCTCTCACAGCTCTGTACATTTTCTCTGGCTACCCTCCTTGCCTGAAATGTTCTTTTTCTTAAATACCTGCCTGCTGTTTTCCTTGACTTCCCTTAAGATCCAACTAAAAATCTCATGTGCAGTAGGAAATCTTTTTTAATCCTCCCCTTAATTCTAGTGTCTTCTCACTATTATTTCCTATTCTGTTTAGAGTTTATTTGTATATATGTGTTGCCTTATTGTTTCTTCCATTAGATTGTAAGCTTTTTGAATGCCTCTTTTTGTTCAACCAGCCCCTTCACAGGGCCTAGCACAAAGTAGGTGCTTAATAAATACTAAATTAGTTAGTGAACTTTTGAATTCCTATCATTCTTTTTTAAATCCTTGCTGAAATTCAGGAATCTTTCTCTGACTTCTCCCAACCTTTTATTTCAGAACTTATTTTCTGTTTTGCTTCTTTAATGTACTTGTTATATGTATCATACAAGATGTCCCAAAAGGCTTGGTGTTACAATTCAAGAGCTTTAATGGTTTAAAACTGCATAGGACTTTTGTAATATACTCTGTCATATTATGATCATAGATTTAGAGCTGAAAGGATCATAAAATGACAGGATAATTCATCTAGAATTAAAAGGTACTTAAAAGGTCATCTAGAAGAACTACCTTATTTACTGAATGAAGAAATTGAAGTCCTGAGAAGTTGTAATTATTTATGATTATACAGATTGGAAGAGAGAGAGAGAGAGCTAGAATTCAATTCAGATCTACTAATGCCAAATTTAGTGATATTTCCATCATACTGTACTATTTTTCATATTCTCATTTCTATTCCTACAAATCCTATTTGGAGAAAGAATACATTTAAAGTTAATGTTCCCTAAGTGCTTATTTAGCACCATATTCTATACACAGAGTTGGTACTGAATACACATTTGTGCAAAATAAATATAGAACCCTCATCCATTCAAGTGTCTTTGTGGTTATACTTTATTTGACCATAGCAGCCCTTGCATAGAGCATGTTGTTATTTTTAATGCAACAAATAACTAATTATTATAGCCTTTATTTTTATTTAAATGGAATGTAAGGGTAATGTATAATAAGTTATAAGTTTCTTTACCTTGGGAGTATACTTCCCAGGGATGTATACGTAGATGATGAGGTTGATGCAAACATCGCCAGAACTAGTTCATTATTTGGAAGGATCCAAAGGTAAATATAGGAAAGAAGAAGTAACAGATTGCCTACCAAACTGAGGGTCTACAGAGCTATTATGCTTACCTCATTGTTGTATGTCTGTGAAACTTGAATAGCCTATCAGTGACATGCCAGGAAACTGAATGGCTTCCATTTGAATTTTCTTAGGAAGATTCTGAAGATCATTTGGCAAGATTAGGTACCAGATACGGAGGTTCTTTTTATGCTAAACTGCTAAGATTTAAACTCTGTTGCAGAGAGCACTCCTTTGGTGGGTTGGGTACATTATTAAAATGCCAAAGGTACATTTGCCTAAAAGAATGTTTTATAGAGAACTTAAGGGCTCACATGGAGGTTAGAAGAAATGATACAACCACATTCTCAAAATCTCTGAGAACTTTGGAGTCAATTGCTTGATATGAGAGACACTGGCAAAGGACCATCCAGCATGATGTGCCCACACCAAAGAAGGAGCTGTGCTTTCTGAACAAAGAATTGCAGTAGATAAAAAGAAATGTGAGATATGAAAATTTAGAGAAATCTTCACTCTAAAAGTTCCTATGGACTATTTGTTCCCAATCTGTGGTAGAACATTCCAAGCTCATGTTGGTCTGATCCATCACAGTCAGACACACTGTAATTTGATCCTTACACATTGATGTCATTTTAGTTCTGTTCATGAACAAAGAACAACAGCCAACTGTCTTATCTGTTGAAGTTTCACATTGGTGCTTATAGACATAAAGTTCTTCCCTAATTTAATTATCTTCAAACATTTCCTGAAATCTCTATTTTTGGTACCCCTAATATATTATGCTACTTATACTGGAGTACTCTAGTTCCACTGGGATTTATGGTGTTGGGGTAATGAGGTTTAAGTCCTTTGATGTTAACTTTTTTTTTCTTTTTGTAATTTTGAGCTTAAAGATCAGAAAAAGAAAAATGAAAAGATCGCTTCAACATACAGATCAGAACACAAAAGAAGATTCTAGATGAACCATGTATATCTCCATTTCATACTTATTACTTTTTAAAAATTACGTAATAAATTCTAAATTTTCAAAATGTCCTGTTTCTCTTTGTGTTTCCTTATGAACTTGTTTGCTTCTCTGCATTTAAAAAAATTTCCCGATGACTACCCTCTCCTTTTTTTTTTTTTTTAATGGTATCATGATTGCTAATTCTCTTCCCATTCCAATTAATCAAGACCAAAAAAAAAAAAAAAAAAAAAAAAAAAAAAAAAAAAAAAAAAAGAGGGGAAATCCCTTGTAACAATCAGGCAAAGTGAAATCTACACAGCAAAGGCATGTGAACATGTCCTAAAATGCATATCTCTGCATTGTGTATTCATTACCTTTTTCTACAGATTTGGGTAACATGCCTCATTATAAAGTGCGAAGGTCTGGTCTAGCTCGTCTTGTCAGGATAAGGAAAAGTCCTGGCCCCACGTGTGGACGCCACTTGTAATGTTCTGATCGTCTCTCAGTTGTGATCCTTCTTTGGGAGGAGGTTTCTTTTCTGTATAATCTTTTCCTCTGTGAGCAGGTTTCTTGGGAGGCTTCTGGAGCCTCCAGCCAGCCTCTTCTTCTTCCTGAATCCTGGCTCTGGATCTCCTCCACCTCTTGTCCTTCCCCAGTCCAGACTGCTTGTCCAGGCCCAATGTTGCCTCTTTTATCCTCCCAGAGAATGGGCGTGGGATAATGCAAGGGCTTCTGGGAAGAAGTACTCCAACCAATGAGCTTGCTCCTCTTAGAGGTGTAAACTCCCAAAGGTCTGAGCCAGAGAACTGTCAAGTCAACCTGAATTCTCACCTTGTCATTGTCCAGACAACCTGAGTTCTCACCTAGTAATCCTAACAATAAAGTATCTTTAGGATACATAGTTAGCCATTACTTTGATTAGTTTTTCAAAGTTGTTTTTTTTTTTTTCACTGTTGCTGTCCTTGTATAAATTGATTTCCTTTCTCTACTCCATTCTGCATCATTAGTTCATGTTACCCACAAATTCCACAAAATCATCTATTTCTTCATTTCTTACAGCACAGTAATTCTCTATTACATTCACATACCACAATTTCTTCATCCATTTCCTTTTGTTTGTTTAAGAAGCAACCTAAGGTAACTCTTTAAATTGTTATATTAATTTTTCCCTTTTCTTTTTATTTTGCCCTTTAGGTTCAGAAAGTTTGTTTTATTTGTGGCTAATTTCTCTGAATTATTAATCTCTTAATATCCTCCTCATCTTCACTTTCCCTTTTGAGTTTATTATATTCGATGCAAAATTGTGGCTATGCTAAACCTTCTTTTGAAGTCTGTTTGAGATAATAGTGAAGATCATCCAAATAACTGCTTCTCCCACCGCTTCCTTCATGTTTATGTTTTCTTCTCACACATTTATGAGAAACTGTAAGCTCTATCTCCTTCTTTCCCTTTCTATTAAATGTATACTTCATAAAACCTTTCCTTTCCTTTCCCCTCTTCAAATCCTCAAAATGGAATCAATCTGTACCTAGAACCTCTTTTTTCTTTTTTACCCATAGAAGGAGAAATTTAGAGAGGAAAGAATGAATAAAAATTGACTTAAAACCCCTTTCAGAAAGGAAGGCTGGGGATAGTATGTGAACTGTAGTCCATTTATAAGAATGTCCTGTCCAAGAAAAACCTTGAGTTTTTCCCAAGGTTTTCCTTGGGGTTTTCCCAATTCCCAAGATTGTTATAATAATTTAGATTCTTTAGAAAGTTCTTTAGAAAGTCTAGTGATTAATATGCCAAGTTGGAGAATCACTGACCATATAAATTGTTTTTCCTATAAACTTACTATTAATATAATATTATTGTCACTCCTCATACGGCCCACTGGGAGTAGCTCCTCCATTCTCAGTCTTTCTCTACTCATTCTCCTAATTTGCATGAGTCATTACTTTTTGTATATTTCTCTTCTTCCTGTGAGATCATCATAGTAAAGACATAAATAAATGTAATAATCTTTAACAGGGATTTCTGAAACTTAAAAAAATCCCAACAACATTAGTATTATTACCATTCATAGAATGATTTTTGGATTTGGCATGAAGTTCATATCTGTTTTCCAGTTGTGTGAATTTGGTTATCTTAATATTTTACCTTACTAGCCTCAGTTTTCTCTTCTGTAAAATGAAGGAATTGGAATTTATTTATCAAGTGTCATTTCTCTCTAAATCTTAGGATATAATCCTGATATCATATATCTCTAACTTTTTTTTTCCCCCCTGAGGCTAGGGTTAAGTGACTTGCCCAGGGTCACACAGCTAGGAAGTGTTTAGTGTCTGAGAACAAATTTGAACTTGGATCCTCCTGAATTCAGGGCTGGTGCTCTATCCACTGCACCACCTAGCTGCCCCTATCTCTAACTTTTTAATTTTAAAACTTGATTAATAAGGAGAGGGGGTTATTTTTTAAACCATAAAGCTCTATTTGTAAGTTTCTGAAAATGATTCACAGATATCTTAAAACTAAAAATGGTTTGATTTACCCTAAATGACTACATATTACTTCAGGGTAATTGATACACTCCCTCTTTGGAGTTCAAACAAAATTTTATTCATGCTCTTTTATGTATTCATCATGTATTATTTTGTGCCATAGTTATTTGAATATGTGTCATGCTATGAAATTGCAAGCTTTTTTTTGGGGGGGGAGACCATCTTATTTAAACTTTTTATCTTGCTCAATACCTGCCTTAAAACATCTTGTGATACAAAGAAGCATTATTTAATAAATACTTGTTGAATTAAAAAATGTATAATAGATTATGTGTGTATATATATATATATATATATATATATATATATATATATATATATATATATATATATGTATGTATGTATGTATATTCTAACTACTAGAAAACATTTTATAGGAAGAATTTACTTATTTTTGCATAGAACACTGTTGGGACACAATTCTTTTCTATACCCTCTGCTATATACTTTTTCTTAGGACTACAACTTTGATTTGTCCAGGATAAGAACACAAACTTAGCTATAAAAATTTAACACTTTAAAATCAGTCTCGCTAAATATCATATTTTGGATGCTTCTGAAAGTTTTTGAGCCAAAAAGTACAGTACTTTGTAAACAACTATAGGTTTTTATTTGTCTTTCCTACTTTATATATTCTATTGAAGTACTATTATTTAAGAGTGAGTTGATTTTCTTGTAAGAAAATTTCAATTAGCTAGGCTCCCTAGTCATTTTTAAAATTATGGCACAATTATTGTGACCTATGCAATAGTGAACATTAGAGACTTAGGGATCTTTACATGTTATATGAGAAATAATATTAACTGTAAATAAGCAAATATATGTATATTACTTGGACCAAATTAGTAATGTGCATATATACATATATTATTCATTTTCATTGTAGTAGTTATTAATGTGATTATAAATTCATGACGAATTTACTGAGTTCATAATAGCTTTGTCATTTTCTTAGACAGCAGATACTGGTAGGATAACTCATCATATAGCAGTTCGTAAAATTTCTAAAAAAAACATTATTAACTGTATAGTATGTATTTTATGACTTCCCTTCCTCCCATAACTCTCTACATATTTTCCCATTACATATATACATATGTGTGTATAAGAATTTACCTGGTAATTTCTGTGTGTATGTGTAAAGTTTGCTTTGTTTTTTGTCTTAATTGAATTGAACTTTCCTGTAACTTAGTTTATCGATGTGGACATTATTCCCCATTGCCAGTGTACTTTGTGGTGGTTAGAAAGTTTGAAACTATTATTATTATAAAGTGATAACATTTGTGATTGTATGTTGTTAATTTGTACCTCTTCTAGGAATGAGATTAGTATGAGAAGTAAATAATCACCTGTAGTGCTGTGGTCTAATGGAAAGACAGCAGGCAACTTTTATTACTGCTAACTGTGCTACATGATTCTCTTTGGGAGTGCTAGCTTGATCTGACATAGCAAAAGTGGTACTTTCAGTATAAATTGAGCCAGTTATTTTTTAAAAATGCCTATATGTTGCTTCTGAAGGGAGGCAGGGAGCAAACTGTGTCTCTCAAAAAAAGCCCAGTATCTAAAGTTTTAGAAAAGTATTGACATAATCAAACATTGAACCAATAAATCATACTTTTATAAGCCTAGTTTTATAAAATGCTTTAGGAATAAAATTTCTACAACATTGTAAAACATTTTAAAGACATGTATTAAAGTGAGATGGGCTTCTTTAGCTGCTGTAATAGGGCAAGGAGGCAGCCTGAAGTGAACAAAGAACTACTCAGTGGGAAGCATGCTCCAATCATCAATTCACACCTGTTAACTACTGTGACTAGACTTTCAGAAATCACCAGGCATGCCACTTAGAATCGAGGCATGCCATTAATCCATTTTTTAGAGTTACTGAAATGTATTACACCGAAACTATTCTCTTGCAATCTTCTCAATTAAGTAGGTGTGCTCTTTATCAGAGTTCTAATTAAGAGGATTTTACTGTATTTAGAATTTGTGGTATGTTCTAACTAGATTAGAAATATTGTATGAATGGAAATGAACTATAGATACCTTAAACCAAAACAATTCTGTGTTGTACTAAATTAAACCTTAAAGAATTTGGGGTTTTTGTTGCTGTCCCTATACAGTTATAATGATGCCAGTAGCACTCACTAGTATTCTGAGGACTCATTTCCAATGTAGATTTTCTCTGGTTTACTGAAAAATGCGTTTAAATTTAGAAACAACACTAGAAGTTTAGTCTAACTTGTCTTCACATCATGATTTTTTTATAGCAAATGGTAAACCAGCTTCTATTTAAAAATCATCATGATAATAAACTGCATCCCCCATTAAATTGTTGGACAGCTCTAATTTTCAGCAATGTTTTCCTTATTTTGAGTTAAAATGAAACAGTCTCTCAGACTTCAACAATTGCCTTAATTGGGGTAAAACAGAATTGTGTTTATGTGTATATATGTCTGTGTGTACCTGTATGTAATGTGTATGCATATATATATATCATACCTATATGTAAAAACAAGATAAAATACAAAATAACTTTTATGGAAAAGATAGACATAACAGTAGAAATAGCGCCACTGTAAAGATAGCACTAACTTGTATACGGTTATAAACGAATGCAGGGTAGTGGTCAGAAAAGAAAGCATAAGCCCAAGTAACCCATAACTGCATCACAGATTCATTGGGCAATATATTGTCATATCATTCATTACCTTCTTAGAAATAAAGGTGCTATTGATTTATTTATCTGTAGTCCCTAAAAAAAAAATAGATCCATTTTTGGAAGAACCATATTTTTCTATTAATAATGCTTATGTGATTGCAAGTTGTGGAATAACAGTTTCCAGTGAATGAATGTTGAATATCACACAAAGGTCAATGAAGGTAGGTTTGACTAGCTGATTTCTAAAATCATTTCCAATTCTAGAATGCTTATTGGCAGTTGTTTTATGGACTTCAGTAGAAATGGTATCAGTAATGTTCTATGGACAGTGGCACAGGAGTATTAAAAGAACAAAAACAATAACATTTGCTTTTTTTGTAATTGAATATATTTTGGTTTCTGAAGACTTTCTTAAAAGCATCTGCTGGACAAGGCCAATAGCAGAAAAGATAAAGGATAACAAGAATAATGTGAAACTCACAGTGTTTTCAAGTGCTTTTGATTTCTTCCTTTAGATCTCTAAATTTACAGTTTTCATTCCATTAAAGGTAGAAATTATGAATATTTGGCATGGTAGCATTTATTAAAATATTGTTCTTAGATTTTTACAGTTTACTTTTTAAGTTTTTAAGATAGTAGAAAGCACTTTTAACTATGATAATACTCTTGTTTCGGTTAAAACTATATTTTGAATTCTCAAGCTCTTGAGTTTTTTTACATATTGTCTGAGACACTAGGATCATAGGAGCATATAGACAAAGCAGAAAGTGACCTTTCAGTTTCCTAAAAGCTGTTGAATCTAACCTCTCACTTATAGATGAAGAAACTGAGATTGAAGAAAGGTTAAGGGATTATAATATCTGAAACAAAATCTAAACCCAGGTCTTCCTTATTCTAAGCCTAGTACTCTAGCTACTGTGCCATCTAGTTGCTCATTATCAATCTTCCTCCTTTTTGATAAGGAAGTGTTAATCTTTCTTATAGACCTTGTGTTTTTTTAAGTCATATGGATTTTTATTGAGACATTTTCTAAAACTATCATTGTATTATATTTCATTGTGCATTAAGATTAGTATTTTATAGATCTTAATTATGTTTTCCTTTTGAACTTTGATTTTAGGATCCAAATAAATTTCTTTACATATACATCCATAAATTTTTCCTTAGCACTTTTGTGCTTAATGTGTGTGCCTGAAGAAGGTAATATCAGCAACAATAATAATATCATACCAAAACATCATTTGATGTACATAGGATAAAATGGCATAGCATCATTGAAAAATACATTTAGCAATTTCTTCATCTTTAGAATCTTTCTGTAATGTTATTTGTATTCATTAAGTGTAAAGTTCTTAAAGTACACTTCATATGCATTCTTAGAGAATGTAAAGAGACTGAAAATTTCAAGTTTCTCTCTGGAAGTCCCCATCATCTACTGATGAGGAAAGGGGAAAATTACAAATACTTAAAGCCTTCAGTTTCTGTTTTTTTCTTGGTATAAATTTAAATTTTGACATTTGTCAAGTCAAAACTCAAATTTTGATATAATTAGAGAAATATTCCATATGTGAAGAATTTGATGTGATTTTTTTCCTTAATGGAGGCCATATAACTAGATGGCATCTCTATATACATTAAATGATTAATATGATGTTTGATTATGTTATTATCATTATTTTCATTCTCTTATTTGTTGGAAATTATCTTGGAACAAGTCACCATTCTACTTTTGTTCCAGAATTTCTATTTTCATGTTTTTCAGATTATTGTGTAGACTGGTAAAATGTTTGCTTTTTATAAACAAATAAAAAGGTTAGTGTTTAAAATTTATAGACTCACTGAAAGTTTCTTTAGGATAACTCTTAGTATAAGACATGATAAGAAGAATTGTATAAACTTTAATCTGTTTCCACAAATATCATACAAACAACAACCAAAAAAGTAAGAATATTATGTTGTTCATATTCAGTTCCCACTGTCATCTCTCTGGGTGCAGATGGTTCTCTTCATCACAAGGCCATCGGAACTAGCCTGAATCATCTCATTGTTGACAAGAACCATTGATTTGTTACACTGTCTTCATATTTTGGAGTCATTTCATTCCATATAATTAGGAAATCTGTAATAGTTGTGTCTGTTAAAAGTATTGTTTCTGCATTTATGCAGTTCAATGTTATGTCTGGGTAATTATAAGCATTCTTTACTATAATGATGCTCCAGTTTACTTTTTTCTGATGGATCCTTAAGGATATTTTGAGGGATTGTGTTTATTCTGTTGTTGTTATTATTATCAACAAGCATTTATTAAGTTCCTACTCAGTAACAAGATGCTGTATGTACTGTGTAATGGAGATATAGATTGATGGCATATTTGTATATAAGTATATAGCAAATAAATATAAGATACTCAGGGAAGGAGAGTACTAATAGTTGGAAAGAAGGATTTACAAAAGACTTTCTTTGGAAAGTGGTTCTTGACTGTGTCTTGAAGCAAGACCACTGTTCTCTCAGGTGGTGATAATAAGTATACATTCCAGGCATGACAGAAATTCAGTGCAAGAACATGAAGATGAGGAGCAAAAAGAAGACTAGTTTCCTCAACTTAAAGAATGAGAAGAGGAATGATAAATAATGAAGATTAAAATATAGGATAGTGTGATGTTCTCTTCTCTAAAATATTATTCTCTGGGGGCAGGTTTCTTGGGGAGCTTCTGGAGGCAGCCTTAGTTTCAGTTCAGATTAATAACCCCAAATGCAGCCAGAAATTAAGGTCCAGACCCTTTATTGTGTCCTTCAAAGTCTTGTCTCTTTTCCTGGGGCCTGGTTAGCTTTCTAAGAGGCCTATCTCTCTCCTTGGTTCCAAGAGCTTCCTCCAAATGTCTCTGAATCCAAAGATTTGTCCTTCAACCTCCAGCCAACACAAAGGTGAAAGTTGGAATGAACTCCACCTCTGAGAGAGTGGGTTTGTGGGCTTCTGACTTGTGAATCTCCTGGAAGTCCAAGAGCAGGCTTTTTCTTCTAATGAACTTGTCAGCTCCTCCTTATATATGCTCTCTTAAAAGTGTGAATCCTGTGGAATTATAGTAAGTACTAAGTACATGTAAATTAGAGAATCATTATCTCATCAATTCCACTGAGTACCTTGTTTCAAGTTCTGGCCTGTAACATCTCTTTGTGTAGAATCAGATCAATCATACTGAACCATGCTAAATTAGATAGTTATTGTCTCTATCAATTTCAGTGACTCAGCACCTTGTAAGAATCCTAACAGGATAGGGTCAAGATTGTATAGGACTTTAAAAGCTAAATATTTGTTCAGAGTTTATTTTTGGTCCTAGAGGCAATGAGAAGCCACTGTAGTTGATTGTTTAAGAAAGTGAAATGTTTGGACCTGCATTTAAAGAAAATCATTGACTTATATGTGGAGGATTGATCAGAGTGAAGAAACACTTCAGACAGAGGAACCAATAAAGAGAGCTTTGCAACAGCCCTGGTGAATAGTGTTGAGTACTTGAACTAAGATGATGGCTGGGTGAGAAAAAGGGTAAGGCTTATGAGAAATGTCACGGAGGTAGGAAAAATAATGCAGAAGTTGATAATTGTGGAAATATGGAAGAATTGTACATGCTTAACATAATGAAGATGATAGGGGGAAAGGAGAGAAAAAATTTGGAATACAAGGTTTTGCAAGAGAGAATGTTGAAAACTATCTTTGCATATATCTTGAAAATCAAAAGCTATTTTTTTAAAGAAAAGATAAGTCAGAAGTTATGCATTTGAGAGACTGGAATCTTTGACAGAAATAAAGATGTTTAGAAAAGGATAATATTTTGAGGGAAAAACCAATGAAGTCTATTCTATACATTTTAAGTTTGAGGTATCTCTGTGACATTTAGTTTGAAATCCCCAGCAGGTAGTTGGTAGTAACAGAACTGAAGCTCAAAGATGAGCCTTGGGCTCTAAATCTGTGAATCATCTACATAAGAGATAATAATTAAACCTGTGGAAATTGGTAAGATCACCTACGGAATGTCCAGAGAGAAGAAAAAGAATTGGGAGAGAATCTAGGGACATACTCAGAATTAGGAGCCTCTGTAAGTATGATGAGTTATGTAAAGAAAACATTTAGGAGAAGAACCTAGAGAAAAAAATGTATATAGAAGAGATAGGTCACTGGTGTCAATTGCATCAGGCAGGAGAAAGATGCACAGAAAGAATGAGGATTATTAGTTTGGCATTTAAGATAACTGCTGGTAACTTTGAAGAGACCAAACTAGATGAGTGATGAGACCAGATTGAAAGCATGGTTACTTGAGCAGAACCAGGAGATCACTATATACTTCAACAACAATACTATATGAGGATGTATTCTGATGGAAGTGGATATCTTCAACATAGAGAAGAGCTAATCCAATTCCAATTGATCAATGATGGACAGAATCAGCTACACCCAGAAAAGGAACACTGGGAAATGAGGGTAAACTGTGAGCATTGGTTTTTTTTTTTGGTGTTGTTTTGTTTTGTTTTGTTTCTCTTCCTAGATTATTTTTACCTTCCGAATACAATCCTTCCTTTGCAACAACAACAACAACAAAATTTGGTTCTGCACATATATATTGTACCTAGGATATACTATAAAATATTTAATATGTATGGGAATGCCTGCCATCTAGGGGAGGGGGTGGAAGGAAGGAGGGGAAAAATTCAGAACAGAAGGGAGTACAAGGGATAATATTGTAAAAAAAAATTATCTATGCATATGTACTGTCAAAGAAAATGTCATAATTATAAAAATTAATAAAAAAATAAAACATGGTTACTAAATGGATTGAGGAAACTGAAAATAAAATTTAATTTAAAAACAAACACACAGATAAATAAATAAAATCGAGAAGAAGAAACTATAATAGATCAGTATAAAGTGGAGGCATCAATTATAGACAGCTATTTCTTAGAAGCTTGACTGAGATAAGGAACAGAGATACTTTATAATAGCCTGAAGAGAGTTAGTGAAGGTTGTTTTAAGATGGGGAGATTTGGTCATGTTTCAAAACAATAAAAGAGGCACTAGTAAATAGTGAAAGGCTGAAAAATAGTGAGATAAACCTATTATTTGAGAATTAACAAAGAAGTTTGAACTAACAAAATCTACTTATATGATGTTAGTCTTAAGTTGAATCAAATTTTTAATTATAAAATTTTTTAAAAATAACAAATTTTCCCTTTAAAAGAATTTAAAAATTCAACAAGCCTATCTTAATGATTTCTTTGTTGTGGGGAAAATTACATAATATTTATATCCAAATGTTTTGTATTATCTATGGATCATATTTATAGCTTATTGTATAAAGATCCCTATTTTGAAGTTCTTCACACGTTTTAAATAAGGAAGAATTAAGTGAGAATAAGTGTAACACAATATAATGCTGATTGTTGCATGTCTAAATACTTTTAAAAGAGATGGAAATGGATTTTTAAAATTATTTTTCTATGGCTTCAATAGCTGTGATGATTACTTGCAAATGAACAGCTGCACCTTTAGTGCCACCGGCTTAAATTAAGGTCCCCAAGTCCCATAGGTTTTACATTCCATGACATGTTAGTAAGAAACTTATAAATATAGAAAGGCTCATGTTCTGAAGTAGAATATAATCCATATAATACTCGCAATTACTACAGTAAATAAAATTCAGTCTTCTGGGATTCTAAAGGCCAATTATTTGCATAAAGAAAACAGATTAGTAGGTCTCCATCTGGTCAGAAAGACAGCAAAAGGAATTTCCTTTCCAATTTATTGACTGTGGAAGTATTCCAGAAGTCTTTTAAAAACAATTTTCACTTTTCTTCCAACTCACTAATGTTTTAATTGAAAATACCCCATAACTGTTCTTATTAGAAGAATTTCCTTTCTTTTTAACATTAAATAAAATAATCTTAGAACAGGTTTATTAATATTTTCATTGTAGGAATAAGACATAAGATTCAAAATTATGAGTCACATTTTGTGTGTTTTCATTTTCATAATCTATAATGCAATTATGTTTTCCTTTACCTTTTAATACTTATTTCCTAAGTAAACTGTATTTTCTTTTTCTCAGCGTGGGAAAAATTCTAAGGAAAAAATTTTCTCCCTCTAAGATATTGTTATTCATGGTTTGGGAAACATTTATTGAGTCTAAAACATAGATTTAATATTTGTTTTATTTTAAAAGTTTAAGTAATACTTCCTAGCATCTCTAGGCTTTCTTTGAAGTCAATAGTATTCATCTCCCTTTCCCACCCCCCTTTTTAGTTTTGCGATAATAGCCAAGCTGTTTGATTTTGTGATCCTCTATTTCCCATATCATCTCATGAACATATAAAAAAAAGTTTTCCCCACATTGAGAAGAAAAGAAAAAAAGGAAAAACCCCAGCAGAGTGGTACTTTGGCCAGGAAATGATATGGAGGAGGGGAAGCCCCCACTTCCTTCTTGAGAGGAAGAGGGACATCTATAGGACTTTCCTGTTCTTCCCAATTTTTAATCTGTTTTCCACCCCCAAAATTACTCTCTTCTGTATTAATTTTCTGTTTGTCTCTGTGTATATATATATGTGTGTGTGTGTGCGTATTTCATTCCGTTTGGTGTAGCGTGTTCTATTTTTGTCATTATATCCCCAGAAATTACCTGATACATAAAAATTGTTTTGAGATTATATTGAGTTGATATTGAACTTAAATGGCAGGAGAAAAGTTGCTTCAGTGGTTAGTAGAATGGTAGGAGAGTGTATTCATTTATTTAGAAGTTATATGTAGTTTTGAATTTTACAACCCTGGTCTTTAAGATCATTATTGAACTGATTTAAGATATTTTTTTCCCCTTTAAGGCTGGTCAATAAAATGTACTTCTGTTAATAATTTCAAATATACTAAAAGAATTCCCAGTCTATGGGCATATATGTATCTCAAATGCTTTATATAAAGAGCCACAATCACTTGCTGTTTTTGCTGAGCAATGAAATGTGACAGCCAAAAGCAAAAAAAAAACTTGCTATATAGCAGAATAAGTTAATTTCTACTGGTTTACTCTGCCACCAAAACCTGTAAGGCCAGAAAAGTCCTTGGATGCTTTATAGCCTCTGTAGCAGATACCTGAATGTCTCCTATTTCAATTTGTTATTTTCCTTTTAAAGTTGCAAGAAAGGTATTAACGTAGTCAGGGAGCTTATTAGTAACAGAGAGGAAAGGTTTTTTTCTGACTGTTTTTCAGTCATTTTTTAGTCATTCTTCATAACCCCATTTGGGGTTTTTCTTGACAGAAATACTAGAGCGGTTTGCCATCGACTTCACTAGCTCATTTTGTAGATGAGAAAACTGAGGCAAACAAAATTAAGGAATTTGCCCAGGGTCACAGGGCTAGTAAGTATCTGGAGTCAGATTGGAATTCAGCAAGAGAAGTTTTTCTGATTCCAGGTCTGGCACTCTACCCATTGTGTCACCTAGCTGCCCAAAGCTAGGATTATGAAACATATAATAGATTCTTAGAATAGCTCTTGATGGATTGCTGAAACCTTTATAAATGGACTATAAAATTAACCATCAACATACCTGCCTCAATAATGAATTAGATGTGTTCTAAGGCAACACACAGTCTTAGTTTTGAAATTAAGGTCTAAGTTCTTAATTTAAAATTTTATATAAAGTCACCTAAAGAAACTTTGAAGTATCCAAATTTTTCTAGTGAAATCAGTGCCTAAAAGTAGAATTCTAGGCAGTGTTCTGATAAGGATCGAGATCTTAGCTATCCAGCAGTAGTTTTTTGTTCTTTGATCATCTTAATGAGATCACTCATTATTAAACGTATTTCCAGCCTATACCATACTACATGAACACCCAAATAGGTTATTGTTTTTCGCAGGTTTTACATCATAGAATCTAGGAAATAATTGCAATTGAAATAAATTTCCTGAAGAAAAAGGTAGTTTTTTGAATTGTAATATATGCCAAGGCCTACAATTTCTTAAGCATTTTGTCCTATTTAGATGTGTTTTTTTTCCTCTTAGTAATTGTATGTGTGGGAGGAAGTATTAATATGCTTATAAATGTAGAATGGCATAAATATTGTAATGGCAAATTGAGTTTTCCATCTAAGTAGATTATCTTAAGTGCTTTTGTTGATCTGAAATAGCTGTCTAAAAAATGTTGAATATATTCCTATACTATTCTTCTCTGGTAGTGTTCTATCTTCCACAAAGAAGATTAGTTAGTGTATATATCTTTCATTCTGTAATAGGTTTGGAATGAATTTTGTAGAGATTTTTTTTTTGGTGCAAAGAATTGAAGAATTTTAAAGTGTACATTTCTTTTCTCATAAAATTATCAAACAATAAATAAGCCATTCCCATGGTCAAGTAGGAATACATTCATTTCTTTAAAGTAATGACTTCTATAATAGTCCTTATATTACTTAATACATTGTTATAAACATTTCTTATGATATTTGTCTTGAGAAAATGTTCTGGGAAATATCATATATATATATATATATATATATATATATATATATATATATATATATATATATATATATAGGTCTAAAATTAAATCCACATGTCACAAGTAGTTTAAATAACCATGTTACTAATTAAAAGGAATAAGGAGATGCCAGGCCAGAGGAGTTAAGAGGGGAAAAAATGAGCATATGGCCATTAGAGAGAAACCTAATCTGTCTAACTCAAGTTCATCAAACCCAAAAAGATTTTATATATTTATAAGTGTATGTAGATAGATAGATAATAGGATTGGGATGTCAAGTGCATACAATTTTTTTTTCCAATTCTACTTCTCCAAACTTCCTTCCCCACTTTTTTCTCATCTTTCCACGTGCATAAGTTGACATCCATTTGGAATATATAGTTGTGCACACCCTTATATTATTTTGCTGAATTACTACTATGGTAGTATGTGCCAGACTAAAGACTTTTTATATTACTCTGTACTAGGTGACTCAGTGGATAGTGTGCTAGACCTGAATTCAGAAAGACTTCTTATGCTGAGTTCAAATCCGGCCTTAAACACTTATTAGTGGTGTGACTCTGTAGTGCCATGATGCCTCAATTCTTAAGCAGGAGTAAGTGAGAAAGATTAATATCCAGTCTAGGATGAATGTTCTATACTCTTGTGGCTGTTGTTCTTGTTCCTGCCCTTTGTCTAGTTAAAATGAGCTATTTCTATATAAGTAATATGCAAGCAGTTCTTGCACTGCAGAGATCTAATCCCTGAGGGTGGTAAGTTTTACTTGTAAGTTTAAAAAATTGTCACTGATTTGGGGATAAAATTCAAACTTTTAAGATTGGAATGTATTTTTTAAAAGGGTGTATTATATAGTATATGTATGTATGTATGTATGTATCTTCTTTCATATCCCATTGTTACAACATCCCTGGAATAAAATAAATTTTGTTATTCCATTGATAAAAACAATATGGAAACCAAGTCTCAGATTCTGTGGCTTGATCAAACTCATACAGCTAAGAAATAGCAAACCCAGAACTCAAAACTTTTGAATTCCAATGTAGTCTCATAAAGCCCTTTCCTCTTTTTACCATTGACTCCAGCTATCTAAAATTGACTTTTTCTTTCCTCCTAAGATTTCTTGTAGTAGACATTATTCTCATCTTTACCTAGTTCCTCCCTAAAACCTTTTGTAGTTTCATTTTCTCCTTACCCTGAGGTGATTTCTCACTTCCCAAATCACTCTTAGCATTTTGAATTTCTCTTTTGTAGTTCACTTTCTATTTAATATTTCAAATGTCTGTGCCTAGATTATTCTAGAAGCTCCTTAGCTATTTTATTTCATCTTTATAATTCCAACATCACTTACACTTAATACTTAGTCATATAGAAACAATATCAACAAACAACTTATGAATGTACAAGTTCTGTGATGCCATTGTGCCTAAAACACCACAAATCTTTCTTGTGCAGCATGATATTTGTGGAAATATGTATAGAGGGATTGAACATGTTTAACATATATGGATTACTTGCTGACTTGGGGGGGTGGACGTAAGAAAGGGAAAAATGGAACCCAGGTTTTTGTAGGGGTGAATGTCAAAAATTATCCATATATATATTTTGAAAATTAAAAAAAAAAAACTTTAGTTAAAAAAACCCCACAAATCTTAGTAGTTGGTCTATGTAAGTTGCTTTGCACAAAAACAAAGAATAATGGTCACATAGTGAATAGTCTTATAATGATGAACCTTTATGTACTTAGGTGATTATTAAATGTCAGATTGAAGTTTATTGTCAAGCCCAGAATCAAAGCTATTCTGCCTTTTAGATACTCTTAGTTAGATCATCTGTTTCATCTTTAAAGTCTTTGAAAATCCATGTTATTATATGAGTTAGTTAATGGAGCAAGACTTGGATATCTCAATACCAAGTTTAGTTAATGTTTTGCCAAGGAAAAAATTAACACCCTTAAGGTTTCTGCTTCCTTTAACTGTTCTCTCAATTTCTTCTATGTAGTATAGATTGCTTATAGCAGAAAATTGCCTTTGTTTCTCTCTCTATTCCCTTTGATCTTCTATTTTGAGCTTCTATTGTATGTGTGTGTGTGTGTGTGTATATACACACACACACACACACACATATATGTATATACTAATTTATTATATATCCAGTTGTCCAGTTATATGTCAAATTAGAGAGTTGTTTGTAATTTGGTTTCCCCCCAAAAAAGTTTGTGATTGAATTAGATATTTCAGATTTTAATAGTTACCCCAGAAGTTGCATATGTGGTACATTTAAAAGCACAATATTTCATGGACTTGACTTTAACTCCAAAAGCTGATACTTACGTTAATTCATCTTTTCCTCTGATATGAGCTTTGTCTGGTGTCTTGTAATGGACCTGGAACTGATCCCCCTGTGCGGAAGGGAGCCGCCCTAATGTCAGTCATCACTCAGATATGGTTCCGGGTTGACTGATAGAGCTATGTGTCGATAGATGTGTGGAGCTATGAGTTGCCTGGCCATATAAGGAGAAAAACGGCTAGGCATTGCTAAAGAAGCTGGCCCCGCCCATGAAGGGAGGAATCGGGGAGGGTCCAAGAAGATTCTGTATAAAAGTAGGGAACAGCAACGGTTCGGAGAGACATTTTGGGGAGCAGACAATAAAGAACAGCTCTGCTACATGTTGGCTCTCTGCTTATTCCCCACTCCTGTCTCCAGAGCCCAACAGTGTCTATATACTGGTTTGATATAATCTTAAATCATCTGACTTAAAATGGGGATCTCATTTATTCTCTTCCAAAGTGATGTGAGAAATTATTTTTCCTCTTATTTTACAGTTTAAATTTATCTTAGTACTATGATAATTAGCACAAAATATATTTTTAAGCTACAAAAATGCTTTCCTTATAAACAGTATGTTACTTGAAAATAAAATGCTAATTAGATGGCATACGATGACATTTCTGAGATTTTTTTTCATTTTACATTTGGAATTCATCTGGCTAAACTATATTTTGGTGCTCTTTCCTAAAAACAATTATGAATAAAATATTCATGGTTAATTATATTTTCAGTTATAATCCTTTTTAAGTGACTTTGCATTTTAAAATGACATATCCTTTCATGTATTGCAGGGAAAGCATATTATATTAAGAAATGATAAAGTAGACATATTACTTTGCATTAGCCCTAAGATTATTGGGAAATAAAAGCAAAATAAAAAAGTCCTTGAAACAAATCTACTCTGGGGAAATTATGCTTGAAGATCAGTATAGAACTAGAAAATACACCTAATAAAAACAATACTCTTAATTAAGAAAACAAAGTTAGTATAGTAATATGGACATAATTCATTCTCCTGTAGCCACTGCAGGGCCTGGGGTCCCAAAGGAATCCTAAGAAACCAATGTTCTAGTGTTGTTTTTCTATGGAAAATGTATGTTGGGTGTTATGAGAGACCTAAAACTCCAAAAAGTATTGAATTTGCACACTGTAGCTGATTTATATAATAGTTTCAGAGAGAGAGGACTAGAACACATGAGACTAATAATCATAAAATAATAAAATCACTAACATTTATGTAGTGCTTACTATGTCCCAACACTGTACTAGATGCTTTGCAATTATGAAATTATTTGACTATACAATACCTCTGTGAGATAGGTGCTATTGTTATTTCGATTTTTTAGATTAATTAATAGGTTTAAGTGAGTTGCCTGTGGTCACATAGAAGCGTTTGAGACCAGCTTTGAACTTGGGGTCTTCCTGACTCCAGGCCCCTATTTTCTGTGCCATCTAGTTGTACCATAGATAATAATGCAAGACAAATTAAGAACAAAATAAGGTCACCCAGAATATGTTATAGAAGATTTAAGAGTAATATGGAGATCACTGTAGGCAAGAAGTCAGATATGGCTTTGACTTTAAATAATAGATTGGTAGATTTTAAAAGTGAAGCTAGGAATTTCATGTCTGGGGAAAGCTGAAACCTAAGGCTGTTAATTCTAATAATGCAGGTCTGCATCTTCTTTTCAATATAGAATTAGGCCTGTGATTTCATTAGTAAAAGAAACTCACTGGTAAAGAAACATTCTTCAGTAAGCATTCAGTCAATACAGATTTTTACATTTTCAATAAGATAGAATTTGAGAGAATTGCCTATATGAACGGAAGATGAAAGGATTTGTGGGGTCACACTTTCTCAGAGTCAGGCATCCAACTCAGGTATTTCTGGTTTTGAAACTGATTCTCTCCTCCTCTGTCTCATATATCAGTGTCCCATGAACAGTCTTTAAGACAGAGATATTATTGTGGAGATTAAAATTAGAGTAGGGGGTCTAAAATGATTATTTTTATATTATGTATTAGAAAATTATGAGAAATAAAGTTGGACAGATAATTGAAGCCATAATAATCTGAATATTAGCTTGCTTAAGAATATTCTAAATAAAGGATTAGTGTAACTGATGATAATTAATGGAGAAAGGAGGTAAAAATGAGAATAGGTAAGTGCTTTTAATGTCAATAAAATTCCTCTCTTCATCAAGGCCTCTATACTGGATGGCATCAGAGCCAGTCATCTGCCCAAGCGTCCTCAGAGCCAGCCATTAGTACATTCTATTATTAGATTTCTGCTGTTCTATATATCCCTTTCCTGCCCATCTAATATCCATATGGACCTCCTCTCATACCCCAACCAATCATAGTAAAGGAGGTTTCTTGGGCTAGTTCTAAAAATTGCTAAAGGGTGGACCTCCAGTGGAACAACAAACCTAATTTTTTTTCCTCCTTTTCCCCCAAATACAATAAAACTATAACTAGGGGATCATCTTTTCTCTTTTGCCTTTGGAATTCAGTACAGTGCAGTGGAAAGAATTTTTAATTTGAACCCTGGCTCTGTTCTTTGGACAAGGCACTTAAATTATATGGTATTCTTCCCCCCCCCTCAATTGTAAGAAAATGGGGGAAGAGGATTAGATGATCTATATTTAGAGATGGTTGTAATATGGTAATAAATATTTGCATAGACTTTTATCAAAAGCATAAGAGAATTATTAAAAGGGGGGTATTTCTGCGTCAATTGTGAAAACGAATGTCTTAAGATGAAAATCAGTTATTCAGCCAATGAGGATTATTTTCTGATAAAAAACAAAAAAACAAGTCTGTGTGGAGAAAAGTAAAAAAATCATTGACTAATGAAGCAAGACTTAGAGCCATAATCTTTTAGAGCTAGAAATCAGAAGATAATCTGTGCTGTTTCTTTTATTTCTAACCATAAGTAGAACAACAAAGATCCCATTGCCTATTAGCTCCTAAATTACAAGACATAGGAATGCAGGGAGACATTAAGTGAAGAAGTGTGCTTGATATTTTTTTTACATACTTAAGGAAGGGTAAGGATAATTTCTTTTTTATTATTTTTTTATTAATTTTATAATTATAACTTTTTTTGATAGTACATATGCATAGGTATTTTTTTTACAACATTATTCCTTGTACACCCTTCTGTTCTGAATTTTTCCCCTCCTTCCCTCCACCCCCTCCCCTAGATGACAGGCATTCCCATACATATTAAATATGTTATAGTATATCCTAGGTACAATATATATATATATATATGCAGAACCGAATTTTTTTTGTTGTTGTTGCAAAGGAAGAATTGGATTCGGAAGGTAAAAATAATCTGGGAAGAAAAACAAAAAACAAAAAAAATATTCACAGTTTACACTCATTTCCCAGTGTTCCTTTTCTGGGTGTAGCTGATTCTGTCCATCATTGATCAATTGGAATTGGATTAGCTCTTCTATATGTTGAAGATATCCACTTCCATCAGAATATATCCTCATACAGTATCATTGTTGAAGTGTATAATGATCTCCTAGTTCTGCTCGTTTCACTCAGCATCAGTTGATGTAAGTCTCTCCAAGACTCTCTGTATTCCTTTTGTTGGTCATTTTTTACAGAACAATAATATTCCATAACCGTCATATACCATAATTTACCCAACCATTCTCCAATTGATGGACATCCATTCATTTTCCAGTTTCTAGTCACTACAAAAAGGGCTGCCACAAACATTTTGGCACATACAGGTCCCTTTCCCTTCTTTAGTATTTCCTTGGGATTTAAGCCCAATAGTAGCACTGCTGGATCAAAGGGTATGTACCTTTTGATAACTTTTTGGGCATAATTCCAGATTGCTCTCCAGAATGGTTGGATTCTTTCAGAACTCCACCAACAATGCATCAGTGTCCCAGTTTTCCTACAGCCCCTCCAACCATTCATCATTATTTGTTCCTGTCATCTTAGCCAATCTGACAGGTGTGTAGTGGTATCTCAGAGTTGTCTTAATTTGCATTTCTCTGATCAATAGTGATTTGGAACACTCTTTCATATGAGTGGAAATAGTTTTAATTTCATCATCTGAAAATTGTCTATTCATATCCTTTGACCATTTTTCAATTGGAGAATGGCTTGATTTCTTATAAATTTGAGTCAATTCTCTGTATATTTTGGAGATGAGGCCTTTATCAGAACCTTTAACTGTAAAAATGTTTTCCCAATTTGTTACTTCCCTTCTAATCTTGTTTGCATTAGTTTTGTTTGTGGAAAACCTTTTTAATTTGATGTAATCAAAATATTCTATTTTGTGATCAATAATGATCTCTAGTTCTCCTTTGGATACAAATTCCTTCCTCCTCCACAACTATCCTATGTTCCTCTAATTTATTTATGATCTCATTCTTTATGCCTAAATCTTGGACCCATTTTGATCTTATTTTAGTATGTGGTGTTAAATGTGGGTCCATGCCTAGTTTCTGCCATAGGATAATTTCTTAAAAATATTTCTTAGGACCACAATTTAAACTTTTGTCATGGTTCACTCAGGGATTATTACCCCACCTAGTATTCATATTAATTTTTGTAACAAAGAAGATAGCAAAGTTATTTTCTCTTGCAGTTTTATGTTATTAAATTATACTTTAAAGAGAAGTTTGGTTGCTTCAATTGTATCTCTTTGTGACCCTATTTGGAGTTTTCTTGGCAAAGATACTGGAGTAGTTTGCCATTTCCTTTTCTAGTTTATTTTCCAGATAAGGAAAGTGAGGGAAAATTAAGTGACTTGCCCAGGATCACTCAGCTACTAAATGTCTGAGGTCAGGTTTGAACTCAGAAAGAAGTCTTCCTGATTTCAAGTTCAGTGCTCCCTCCACTGTACTACTTAACTGCCCGTATATTTTTAAGGAATACCATTGATGTGAACTTATTGCTAGATTTTTAAAATAATTTAATACATATTTTAAATACTAAATTTTTCCAAGCAATCTTGGCGTTTAAGCCCCATATATGACACAAATTGTCATTGGGACCCTAAGCAAGTCATTTAACTCCTTTGTGTCTCAAGCTTTTCTCTTCAGAGTATAAGTAGTCAAGCAGTAAATATGTGTATATTTAAATGCCTTCTGCATGCCAGAGACTTTGTTAAGATCTAGAGATACGTAAAAAGCTAAGAGGCAATCCATACTGTGAAGGAGTTCACAGTCTAATGAAACAGTTGTAGGTATACTTGCCTATCCCAATGAAATTGTAGGCCTGCTTCCCGTATTTGAAACAACAATCTCCAACTTCTTCTTATTTATATGTTCCCATTACATAAGGTTTGCAAGGTGTTTGTCAAACATTGAGTTTTCTAGTCTCTTTTCTGGTCCATTTTTAAGGTAGCCTTTAATAGAAATAGAAATAGCAACATACATATGTTTTTTAATTTGCCAAGTTCAAAAATAAAACCAGTTTACATTACAATACATGCAAAGAGATCTTAATCTCTCCTTGCCACTTTTTTTGGTCATTTCTTTAAAAAATAATTTTAATGATTTGTTTCAAAGATATCTTTAGATTTCATAGTACAAAAAGAAAATATTTTCTATATAAGTAACTTTACGCTTTGGTTAATAGTCTTTTATAGATAGTAAAAGCTACTTTTAACTAAAAATGATAAATAACTTGCAGTTTAGACTGTAATGGAACCCAAAAGCTTTTTAAATGGCCCCTTCTTTACCATCATTGAACCCCCCCCCAAATAAAAGAAACCTCAGCAATGCCAATAATTTTAATGGTTTGTTTTTGTTATATAGGTTGGCCATGTATCTGGCAATTTTTCTTTTGCCTAATTCCCTTTTATAAATTATTGTGTTCTATGCTGAGTGAAAAGCCATTAGAATTAAGTGGAATAACATAACAGTATTTTTTCTAAAAATTAAAGCAATTCCCAGTGGTGGATTATAATCTTCTATTTTTTTTTCTTTTTATGATAGTTTTAATGAGTGAGATAATTTAATCCTCAAAGAAAATGTATTGCAATTGTGAACTGTCTCTAATTTGTCTCACATACACTGTGTGAAATTTATTTTTACACAATTGAATTTCTTCATGGTTCAGTGATTTTCATTTACTTTCCACTGGCCTATCCAAAGTGAAAAATAGTGGAATCCGCTCTGATGTCTGATGTAGTATGTATTGCCTTAAATTGCAGTTGCTAAAACAACATAGATTGTAGAATCTTGGTGAGTCTGTGCCAAGATTGATGAAATTTTCTGTTTGGGTTTGACTGGTTTCTTTTCTCTCTTTTGACAGTATACATTACTGTAAGTGCACTTCCTGTTTGACTCCAGAAGCATGAGTAACTTGATCTGTGTTTTGTGTTGTCTGCTGAGAGAAGAACTGTTGTTGCCTTGATCAATCCTCATCCATTCTTGCCATTTAGCAGACAATTAATACATCCTTGTAAAGACTCCCTAGAGCATCCCTTTAGAATGGGATTATTTTACACAAGCACCACAGGAGTTAATTTTGTGGGGGTAGGGGAAGGAGATACTGAAAATAAAAGCTAGTTAAGAGATGGAAAAAATACATTAAGATCTCAAATTCACATTTATTGAACAATTTTCTACATACAATGATAAAAGGAATCATTGCTTTTTGTTAAAATGTTTTATAAAAGACAGCTATAAAAATAGTCCATTTTCATTCCTAACAATCTTGAATTGTACAATCTGTCTCCATGGGTATACAACTATTTCTGATTCTTCTTCCTGACTTGTAAGAGCAGAAACTTTTTGGAGAAAAAGAATAATATACATTCGTCATACTTTATATTTACATGTTATACACATAGAAATTTATATATTCACTGTTTCTAGATTCAAATATATAATTTATATAAGTATTTTTCAAGAGTTACTTGGAATTTTTAAATATAAGAGAATATATAAGAAATATAAACTTTGATCGATGTGAACAAATAAAAATACATATGTGAATTTGGGGAAAAAATGAAAAACTTTTAAAAGGTACCTTAAATTTTTCTTGTTTTCATCAAATAGCTATTTAATATAAAATTATGGTGTTTTCTGTAGTCCTGAACTTTTACAAATACACAATTAGTTTAGGAATATTAAGAAATACTGGCCAGAAATCAAAGATAAAGCAAATCAAAATTTGAAATTATTTTAAGATGTCTAACTAAAGCCATGAGACTTACTATATAAGCCATGCATGAAATTAGCCTCCTTACTCTGCATAGCTTGTAGATTTATACATTATGTTTACTGTTCTGCAAAATGGGTAGTCTTATAAAATGAAATGTTCTTGCATTTGTAAATATTTATTTGAAAGTTCTGTAATGCCATTGTTAAATTTGAAATATTTTAAATTTCTTACATATAGGCAAGATATAATTTACATGAAATGTGAAATTTAGAATCCATTACATTTATGTGCCAATATGTATTTATCACATATATATGATAACACACATTATTACATGTAATATTATGCTTTCACTAATTTGTGCACATTTGGAGTTAGTGAAGCCATATGTCTTGTCTTATGCTTACATTTAAAGTGAATTACTATCTACATCATTTAGGCACTGAGTCAACTTTATTTTTTCATCTTTACCAAATTCTAGTTCATTTTTACCTAAAGCTAGTATTTGTGAGTGACTTGAATGACTTTTTTTTTCTCTTCTGTTATGAAATGACCCTGTTTCTAAGAAGCAAAGGAATCTTAAAAGAAACTATGGAAGTTATCTTCAAATATTACAATATAGATCCATATAACTTGTTTTCATAAAATATGAATGAAAAAATTTAATTGCAAAAAAAATCAATTTTCAGAATTATTTTTATCAGGAACTTTGATTAACCTATTACAGATTTTTAGTAACTTCTAAATACCTTGTTTTATATAAGTAAGGAGGAAATCAGACTTATCATGAATGAGGTAACTTTAATAGGAATATATAATTATTAGAAGTACATATAATAAGAATAGGTAATCGACATTCTTGGTGAGGGAATGCTTGTCAATGCAAGTCTGAAATATTCTCTGAATATTTTTCCAAAATATAACATTTTAGAGAAGTCCAACCATTGTCTAGTGTCATAGCCAGTATATAAAAAATAGGAATTTTAAAACCAGTTCTTCCTAAAGTTGAGTTCTACTTTATGTGCCTGTATGCTACCATTATATGGTATGACTATATACACTAAAATAGTGTTATAGTCACTGATATTTAAGCTTTAGAAAGGTTGAGGTTTTATTAAGAATAACTTTGGCAAAATAGAAATACCTTTTCTCCTAAGTTAATGTCTGTAGCTGCCCAATTAAAAAGGATTTTTTCCCTTTTTTTCTAGATCATATCTATGAGTAGTAGAATATTTAACATTTGAAATATCTGATAATTTGAAAATGTGTAGTTCTTAATTCTAGTGAGTTTCTTACAGTAATAACTTCCTTCCAAAAATTGTATTTAATATTTCTAGTCCTAGTTGCCTAATTTTTTCCTCTTAATAGCAACCAGCAAATGTTTAATTTATAATGTTTAAAACTGAAAACCCTAGGAAAAATATCATTGCCTAAATATTTTTTTATATCTGATCATATCAAAAACCCTAAACTGATGTCTTAGGATATTACATAGATAACTACATTCTCATATTTAATACAGCAGAACACAAGCACTGACGGGTACTGTCAAACTAAAAAGGTTTCAAGTGTGAAACTAGAAAGAGAATTATATTTCTTAATCAATGAACAACCTAGTTAAATCCAGAAAAATCATCACTGATGAGATTCATTAGCTTCTCTCCTTTAAGTCTATTTGTCAATCCATATATTTGCTGCACATACTTTCCTGGTATTTGGAAATGGTACTTGGAGAAAGAGATTTAAAAGAACTATAGTTGGAATTCAGAGACCTTCATAACTTGGTCCCTTGTTATCTTTTCAGGCTTCTTGTACCTTACTCATCCCAATAATCTCTTCAATCTAGTGATGATAGTCTCCTTACTGCTCCTAGCACAAGACAATGCATGTTCTAGCTGTACTTTTTTTTAGATTGTCCTCCTTTCTTGGGATTCTCTCTCTATTTGGCTGCCCTGGCTTCTTTCAAACCCTAGCTAATATCCCACTTTTTTACAAAAATCCTTTCTCCATTCTACTTTGATGTTAAAGTCTTCCTCCCATTGATAATTTCGAATTTATTCTGCATGTAGAGCTTATTTGTGGTGCAGTCATTTGCACATTAACTCTCCACTTAAGATACAAGTTCCTTGAGAGCTGGTATTAGTTTTGTTTGTTTTGCTTTTATTGTTTTTTCTTTTTATACCCAGTGCTTAGCATAGTGCTATACAAGAAGTAGATAATAAAATTTTATTAACAAAAGCACATATTAGTGTAGCGAGCTGTTGTCTCCAGAAGCTGCTGGATCGCTCTCTGGGAAGAGATCTGCTGTGTCTACTCAAATCTCTCAGGCAGATTCTTCTTCCTGTAGTGAACCGTTGTCTCCAGGCAGTTGCTGTTAACTTTTGTCCAGAGAAGTGACTTCCCTTCCTGCAGAAAGCCCCGTCAGGCCTGATATAATGCAGAGACCTCTTCTATCTCTGGGTGTCCTCTCTTTTATCCTCCCAGAGAATGGGCGTGGGATAATGCAAGGGCTTCTGGGAAGAACCACTTCAGCCAATGAGCTTGCTCCTTCTATCAAGTCAACCTGAGTTCTCACCTTGTAATTGTCCAGACAACCTGAATTCTCACCTTGTCACTATCCAGACAACCTGAGTTCTCACCTAGTAATCCTAACATATTAGGCCTCTCTGAAGTCAATACCTTTGAACTGAACCGTAATCTAGGTGTCCTGAGTGACATCTGACCAGGCCTTACTTGAGTGACTTAAAATATAGTTTTTCCATACAGAAATGAGTAGGAAAGAAGGAACAAAATGAATGTAAAATAGACTTGCTACACCTTAATATTTTGACCCTCAAATGAAATAAATATGTAAACAAGTAATAAGCATTATTCATATTAGTCTATTTAATTAATTTTTAATATTATCAGCTAAGTAAATACATAGCTACCTGATTTTCAAAAAATATGAGAAAATTTTTCTGAATATTAATTTTTTTCTCTACAGGCACTACAGAACGGGTATGTTTGATCCAGGGAACAGTTGAAGCACTAAATGCAGTTCATGGCTTCATTGCTGAAAAAATTCGGGAAATGCCCCAAAATGTGGCCAAGACAGAACCAGTCAGTATTCTACAACCTCAGACCACAGTTAATCCAGACCGCATCAAACAAGTGAGTGTTTGGTTGAGAAATGAAAGAAAATCATTAGCAACTTAGTACAATGCACTTTAAACAAAGGGTTATCTTGTAAACCATTAATTTTAAATATAATTTTTAAATATGTAATTTTTTGCTTAAAAAGTGTTATCATAACTATTTTGTTTTGTAGTTGTTTGCCCACCCTAAAGCGTATAAACTACCATACCAAGGAGTAAACACAGATTTTTTCATTATAAATTTATATATTGTCCATTGACACATCTGATTAACTTGTAGGATTTTCTATTCATTTAAAACTTCATGACTCATTTTTTATCACTTATGGAAAAAATAAAACATGAAGAATAATAATACCCACAGATTTCCCAATACTCTCTTTTTAAAAATCATAGTTTGAACCTACAATATAGTTTTGAGTTTTTGTTTTTGTTTTTGTTTTTTGCCCATGAAATTCTAATTTGCTAATTCAACCCACTTATACATATTTAGCAAATCTGTATACATAACAATATTGTTTTTTTTTAATCAAATATTTTGTCCTGTATAACTATGTAGTTATTACATACAAGACACTATAACTCCATGTTAACTTTTATGAGAACAATTCTTGTAACCAAAAATTGAATTAGTTAATTCTTAAGATATTGAGGATGACTGTTTTAATTTAGGAAATCCTAAATAATTAAATGTGGTAAAATCTTGCCATAAGCTTTTTTTTATAATTTTTAAATTTGTTTAACACTGTATAATAGTAGTGAAGTATTGTACTGTATTTCAGCCTTGTTAGTTTAGGTACTTTAAAGTTGTGACCCGTATGTAGATACAATAGTATACCTTAGTGGAAAGGTGATTGTTATTTCATTGACCTAGACAATTAATTTATTCTTCAGATACTGTGTGTATGTATATAGGTATGTATGTATATATAGGCATACATACTAATATTATATATAAATACTATATATAATTAATTCATTTTAAAAATATTCATATTCAATATAGCTAGTAGAATGAAATTCTGTGCAGTACTTACTAAATTTGTATTTTTTAAACTGGTGAACTGATAGCACTTAAAATTTTCAAGTCTATTGTGTTTATTAACATGAAAATTAACGTAGTGAATATATTTTATTTAATGTATATATGTAGAAAATGAATTTCCTGATTAAATAGCAATTCAGAATCCAAAGTATTTTTATAGTAAATAATTGGTTTTATATAGTTTATATTAATTTTAATGTGAAATTCTACAATCTACATGTTTATGCAGTTAACCTAATAT
This sequence comes from Sminthopsis crassicaudata, assembly GCF_048593235.1. Classification (NCBI taxonomy): domain Eukaryota; kingdom Metazoa; phylum Chordata; class Mammalia; order Dasyuromorphia; family Dasyuridae; genus Sminthopsis; species Sminthopsis crassicaudata. The sequence goes on from NC_133618.1 coordinate 286,939,487, forward strand.
AAATTGATAAAATGAATGTACTTGTGTGTTAATGTTGAATTTTTGCTAACTTGATAACAGTAAAAAACATAGGTTTTTTCTGTTATCCTTTTTAGCATTTTCTGCATAATTTTGATTATGATGTATATTCAGAAATACTAAAAAACTTCATTGGCATAAAAATAATTTTAAACGTTAGTACTTTGGAAATAAAACTATCAGCTTGCCCAGCATAACTACATATATCAGAAGCTGGGTAAAAATTTCTAAATAGAAAACACCAAAGAGCTTAAGATTTTTTTGGAGCATCCCACAGATTAATAGAATTTCCACCCTAACAATCTACCCTCAATTTCTCTTCTCTCTCTCTTCTTCTCCTCTTTCTCCCTCTCCCTTTTCTTCTTTCTTTCCCGCACCCTTTTCTCTCTACCCCTCCCTCCTCTTTTCTCTGGCCTCTTATTGCAGTAATAAATGGTGAGGATATTGGTGGTGCTTGAAAAAGACCTGAATTTTGAAAGCAGTAAAATGGAGTTAGTAGGATGAAAAGTCTGATTTTTGGAAAAAAAGTGCTCCAAATAGCACTGCATAACTTTTTATGATCTATGTGTGCAATGATATATCCAGAGCTAGAAGAAACTTTGGCTTTAAAAAAAAATTTTTTTTGCTGCATACATTTTGCCCAAATTAAAGTCTACCTTAAATTGAAAACTTAGGCAAAGATAGACCACCAATTAAGAGCATTTGTCAAAATTTTGTTTTAATTAGTTGTAACTATTTAGAATTAAGTGCCACATTCAAAAATGTAGAAATTATGAAATCACTTTTAATTTCTATAAAACTGTTTATAAAAAAAAAAAAAAACTAGCAATATAGGAGAAGGAAAAAAAAGGTTTCTTAGTACCATTTTACAAGCTTTAATTGCCCAGACAATTTTAGATAATAATTCTTCCATGAGAAATGAAACCTTAACATTTGAAATTGGCACAATTGAAGTTAATTTGTCCCTTTATAGTCTGTTCTCTTGAAGAAGCAGCAACGTAACTAAAGAGTGGTCAAAAATAAATATGGAGTTGAATAATTTCTCAGTTTTCTTAAGTAGAGGCAGCATAATGCATTGGGAAAAGAACTAAATTGGAAGTTGGGGAGAGGGAGATTCTAATATTGGTTCTAACACCAGCCTTATAATTTGAGTTAAGCCACCACAACAACTTAATCTTTCTGTGCCTCAAGTTCTTCATTAGTAAAATGAGGGGATTGGATTAGATGATCTTTTAGGATCCTCCAAACTTTCAGGTTATATATTTCTAAATTGAAAGTCTATGTGTTTAAACATCTACAGAATTTAAGAGTGATAGCATATTAAAACATCTTCAAGTTCTCTGTCATTAGATATTTATTCTCTAAACGGTTCATTTATATAAATTTAAATTAGTATTCAGTTTGAAAGAATACTCTTCATGAATTTATTTATAGATTCAGAACTTGAAAAAGAAACTCTACTGCTTAGATTTTTAAAAAGTGTATGTAAATGGGAAAGCTTAGAGTTAGGAGGACTTGAATTCAAATGCAGTCTCAAATACTTAACACTTTTTAGGTGTATGACTCTGGGCAAAGTCATTTAACCTCAGTTGTCTCCCTACAAATAAAAAATAATAAAATATAAGTATATGTAAATTATATAATATTTTATAGTTAAAGCGTCGTTCTATTTAATGTTAAAGCCTTACACTCTTAGGAATTAATCACTTGGTTTTTTTTGTTTGTTTGTTTGTTTTTGTTTTTGTTTTTTGCTTTGGGCTAAAAATTTATATGCTCAGACCTGACATGATTCTTTAATACATTTTTCTAAAATTTTTGGCTAATACTTTTTGTTTTATTCATAAGTTTAGTGAGATATTAAACATACTGGAAAATAAACACTTTAAAATTCTGAAGTTAAAAGTTTCCCTAAGTTTTCCATAAATAACAGATGCTTCCAAAATGGAATTTTTAATGTTTAGGCTTAAGAGCCAGATGATATCTCTCATTTTTCCCAGAATAATAATTTGATTCTAATAATATCCAAGTAAGTTGGACTTTGGTAAACTGTTTAAATAACTTTAAATAATGTCTTTAAAAGATTTTAACACATGTTTTACATCATATTCTTTAACATGATTAAGTCCTAAACCACATTGTCTTATTGAGATATAATTAGAGACTGTTTTAGTTAACCAAATAGAGCCTACTACTTTTAATACTATTCATGTTGGCATTATCCTTTCTCATACAAGTCCTAGTTTATTAAATCATACAGAGTGTTTATGCAAATCTTTGAGCACAACAATGTAGTATAAGTTTCTTCTGTATTAACAGAAGCAATTTATCCCACTTCTGATTGCAGCTTCTGTGAACCATTTAGCCCTTGATTCTGATCAGCATTTATTAGAAACTGCTTTAGGAAAGGTATAAAGTATCACCTTTTTTATTCTTTTGTGCTAAAAAAAATGTCAAATTAAAATGTCAGCTTTTTTAACTTAATTATCACAAAGCATCTGATTTAAATCCAGCTAACCCAGGCAGAATTATATTGTATATAAATTCTCCTGGAAAAAAATATTTTTTTTGCAAAATTGGCATTATTATAATGCAATAGAATAGTATGGATGACTTTTCAATTTTAACTTTTAAGATTTATTACACTTAACCTTAGAGAGGCAGCATGGCATGGAGGTTACATTAGAAAGATGATCTCTAAGTCAGGAAAACTGGATTTTAGCTTCCTCCTCTGATATACACAGCCTTTGTGACCTTAACCAAGATACTTAACCTCTTCTATGCTATAGAATATAAGTTATAGAACATAGAGAGAGTTTCCTCATTGAAATATACCTATACTAATGAAGTTACATAATGAAGTCATTATGACTAATGAAGTAATATCCCACAAAAAAAAGGGATATGGGGGAATCAGCAACTTTAGAATACTTGATTCTAAATTGACTCACCAAATATAAGTTGAGAATTATTATGCACATAAAACTGTACTAGATGACTGGAAAGATATAAGAGAAATGCATGCCTTAGTTCTTTGTCTTCCAGATGCTTTTTTTTTCTGAGTCAAACAGTAGAAGTAAAGTTTAAGTTAATAAATGAGTAGTAACAGCAATAAATTCTGAAGTAGAAGAAAGAATGGAAAAGAGCAATTGGATTATTATCTGGGAAATTTTGGGGAAATTGAAGTAGACTTCACAGAATAGGTAAGAATTGGATAGATGTGGAGAAGGGAACAATACAGCATTCTATGAAGAAGAGGTTAGGAATGTATCATAGAAGACCACAGCTGAAAGTTACCTTAGAGTTCATCTAGTCCAGCTCCCTCATTTTATAGATAGGCAAATTAAAACCCTGAGTAAATGACTCATTAGCTAATCTATGGCAGAAACAGAATTCAAAAAATCCTATACAAAAAAAGCATAGGTTTCAAAACTGACTAGAAATGTAGAGATCATCTAATCTAACCACCTCATTTTGCAAATGAGGAAATTGAGTTCCAGAAGTGATAAAATAATTGACCCAAAGTAACACAAGTTTTGAAATTCCAAATCAAGATTTGATTCAAATCCAGTAATATCAAATTTACTTCTCTATTAACTTTATTACGTCATGTTTGGTAGACAATGAGAAAGACCACCTTTTCCATATTGGAGGATTTATTATGGAAGAAATAAAATAAAAGCATGAACAGAAAATTTAATGTGAGGAAAAGAGTTTGATCACTGAACCAAAACTTCTCTTAAATCATGATTACCCTTTTGAGGGAACCCTCAAAAGACAATGAAAAACCATGGTGATTAAAAAAAGAGTGCTTTAAAAGGAAAATTAAAATGGTGGTTGTTTTTGATCACAGTAGTCTGAGAAATGGATAAAAGTACAAAATGGTATCTCAGTCCTATCTATACCCCTTCCTCTATAGGAGTAGTAGCAGTGTCAGAATAGTGATAAGATTCGCAGTTTTTAAACCAGTTCCAACTGCTAAATAATTTTTGTTGAAGAATCAGCAAGTGAATATGCTATTAAAGGTTCTTCTAAACCATATCTAATTTGATATTTTAACTATAAATGAAATTTTGAAATAATTAAGTTACATATATATATGAATGTGTACCTAAAGGCAGTCATAATTCTGCCATGCAATAATTTTAGCTTATATGTCAACATTTGTTACAGGGAATTAAAGAAATTAGGGATATTCTATAAGTTTACCTCCAAACCAAGTCACTATATACTTTGAAAACTAGTGACGTGATTTAGAAGTAGGTATAGGAAAGGGCAATAAGAAATATTTTGAAAGATTTGGTTAATTATTAAGAAATGATCATAAATTTCATAGATTATTCAGACTTCTTATATCTCTATTTCATGAACATATTCTTCATGAAAAGAATTGAACATGAAAAAGATTAAATACCTAAAAATATAGAAAGAAATGGACTATCTTGACAGTAAATAATTGGTTATTGTTATGAAAGTTATTAGAAATAAGCTTTCTGTGTACATATCATCAACTGCTAAAGTTGATGGCAACAGGTTTCTTACGAGTTGCCTTACCTGTGGCGAGGCAAAGATCAAAAAAAATACTTGTTTAGAACGTAAGTTCATTTGCAATTGAGAAAGAAAATTGTGAGCAGAATAACATACAAAATTATGAAAAGCACTTAAAGTAACATATACCATATCATCCTGAGAGCATTTGTATATGAGCCTGGAAGGAAAATAACAAAAAAAAATAGTATAATCTGCTTTCTGCGTAATTCTTCTTACTAGCAGCAATAATGAAAACCTCATATTTGGACTCTAACCTCTCAATACCTAATTATTGGCCAATGGCACTTAAAAGATGAGGTTAAGAGTTGCTAAACTTGTTCATATACCAATAGAACAGTTTGTTGGTTTTTTTTTTTGTTTGTTTGTTTTTTTCCTGGAGGTAGCAAAATTTCTAAGGTTCTAAGGAATAAGCAGTGAGAATTTTTGAATCCCAGGCTTCCAGAAGAGTCATGGAAATTTCTGAAGCCTAAACGACTAGAAGAGTAGGAGATTATACACATGGCCCTGAACATGAAGGATAAATAAGGAACTGAGACAAGGAAAAGAGGAACAAAACTTGGATTTCACTCGCTGTTAATATTGTGAGTTACTCGGATTTTGTGAGTTATTCAGATTTTGTTTCCTTCCAGGAGCTGTCTAATTCCCTAGGGGTATGTCATAAGGCCAGAGACTTTTATAGGTCTTTGTGTTGAAGGTGAGACTTCACAGGAAGGAATAGAAATTTTTGCCAACTGTTCATTGGCTACTTGTGAGTCTTTTATGGTTTATTTGGATTGGTGGAGAGTGTTTTCTCTGTATTGAAATAAAATTTGCCCTATATCTAAATGGTGGAGATGGGAGAGAAAGATACTCAGAAATTGATTTTCAAGATACCTGGAAGAAGGAAAGAATCTACAAAAAGGAAAGGATTTTATTATCAGAAAATGGAACTAAGAAGACATAACAACCACCAACCTAAATGGATAATTTTTGTTTGCTAAAAAAATCTTTTTGAAAATGATATGCATCAAGGGTATACTTAATGAACATATGACTAAAGAAGAGATTAACTTTCACAAAAATTTTCCCCCACAGCAGACTATGTCTTCACAGTTACACAATTGACAAATGTAGTGAATATGAGATCCTAGTTGTTTGTCTTGCTTGTTGATTTAAAAAAAAAAAAAAAAACCAAGTTGATTCAGTAGAATAAAATGCAGCCCTAAAGACTTTTGTAATTTACAAAGTTATCTTCCTTTCCTGTTAAGATGAGGTTTTATGTTAAACATGATTAGAAAAATAACGTTTTTTAATTATACATAAGCTCATTAACATATTTGCCAGTTTTAGGAAGGCTATTCGTTCTATGCAAAATCCAAATATAAAATGTTCAGTATTGACACAATTTTTCCTGATGCTTTAATTTGAGGATAACACTGCACTTGATTGAATCTGACCTTGTAGTTCTAATAGCATTTTCTCAAAGACTTAGAGGCCTAAGCATCCAATGAATGGGAAAAATCTATAAATGTTTTTTGACATATGCTTCATTGTTAACCTCTTTTAACTGGTCTCTCCATATACACACACACACATATATATCCTGGGAAAGCTCTGCAGATGACCCAAAGTTGCTCCTTGCTATGAAAGCCCATATTTTAAAAGCAAATTTTCTATCAGTGATGCTACTTAGCTTCAAATCCCCAAATCCTACAATGTCAGAAGTACAATGATTAGTGATCCAAAAAACCATGAAAAGATACCATGGTAGATATGAAGCTGTAACCTAGAGCAAATGATGACACTGACAGAAAAAAGAACATATATGAACAAATTGGTAAGATGGCCATATTTTGATAATGAACAATAGGCTGGTAACCTGTTTCACTTTTATCTAAAAGATACTAAAAAACCCATTGGCTTTCACATTGGCTAGGTCCTTTACTATTTTATGGGACTTTTTGTTATTGCAAAATTAAAATTAAAAGGTGTGACTGGGAAATTTTCTACATTGTTGAAAAAAATGTCTCCATTAATGATACAAAGCTATGAAAATCTTAAAAGTATAAGCTAATGATGATGAAGAAAATAAAAGAATGTTAAAATTAGAAGGGACTTTAATGTGTTTTGTTTTTCTGCTTTTTTTTTCCTTTTTTTGTTTTATTTTATCAAGTTAAACTTATATGTGAGCAGAAACTTTCACAACAATGTCTGTTCCAAGAGCTATAACAATTAAGTACTGAGTCTTTCTTGAAACAGGTTTTTTCATTTTTTTACACCTTTTAATTAAGTTTTTCCTTTTGATGAGCCATAACATCTCTTGCAGAAATTTTGACCAGTTGTTCCCAATTGTGCTTTAGGTGCCCAAGTAAAACAAGTTGATTCTTTTTTGCATATGACAGCCTTTCAAATCAGATATCACACATACTCATGTTTCTAAATTTTTTTTTTCACCTTCTCCAAAGTTCAAATCTTTTGTTTCTGTAACTGATGTTTGAATAAGATTTAGTAGTTACTTCTGGATTATGCTGTCCCTTCAGGATATTCCCAGCAATCCCTACTTTAGCAAAGGATCTATTTTTAATTCCTTCTCCTGACCATATTCATCAGTCCATATGAAGATATGCTCCTAGCTAATGTAAGGTAGGGTTGAGGGGTTTCATAATGTCTTTTCTGACATCACATCTTAGTATGAGATTGGATTCAGAGAAACAATCTTGAATAGTCACTTGCCTCCTTCAGTGATCCTCTTTCCAATCACAGAGTCTTAACTTGGTTGCATTCTTCAGTGATCACACTTTCCCCATCCCCAAATGCCTGTTCCCTTAATCCCATTCTTCTTAACTCCAGTCTGTTAATGACCCTCCACATCTTCCTGTCCTTTCTGCTGTGCGCTACTCAGAATGCATCATAGTTAACAAACTCGCTTTCATCTTAAAATCTTTTTGTTTTTCCTTCTATCTTCCAGGCTTTCTCCTGATGACAGTGTATTTTTGTTCCTTTTTTCCAATACTGATTATACTTCATCATATTTCCTGTCTCTCTAGTATCAAGGAGTTGGAATACTTCTTTTTCCCCAGCGAATTTCTCTCTTACTTACAGAATTTCTCTCTCCTACTATCCCTCAGAAATCTTTTCTACTTTAAGATCCACCTTATTGAAAGTTATTGACCAGTATAGATTCTGGTAGAAATTATCTGTGGAGCCTCCAGATATTCTTCCTTCCTCAATAATTTCACTGCCTGCCTCAGTGTTTCAGTCATACTTGTTACTATCATAAAAGATTTCAGCACACATATTGGTGCTTCCTCAAGTGCTCTAACCTGCCAGTTCTTCATTCTTAATTCTCATGACTCAGATCAACTCACCTTAGCCATATAAACAATATAATATTGGATAAAAATATTAGGACACGATTGATCATACTTACATTTATAGTTGTATCACCTCCATATTCACAAACTTCAAAATTCCTTTGTTTGGTCATATTCTTTTTTTCTAATTCCTTCTTTCCCTATCCTTTAAACTTATTTTTCATTTTCCCCATTTCAGTCCCTCCATCTGCCATTTCTTTGCTAGATCATAATTCCTTTACTGGCTATACTTTCCTCTCCCTCTTGGTGTGCTAGAATTTGTTATATTGTCTCATCCAGGCTCTCTTGACAACAAGGCAATCCTTTTTGTACCTTCATAGTCAGTTTTCTAATCACAGAATAATGGCTGATTCAAACATTCTCATTTCTCTTCAAGCCTCCTTGCACCCACTTTCTCAGATGAGAACCTTTTGCTTCATTGAAAAAACTGAAAACATTTGTTGAGAATTCCCTCTTCCTTCATCATCTTAACTCTCTATCCTCACATATATCACATCACATTCTTTACCATTTTCTTCTTCACTCCTATTTCACATAAAAAATAGCCTTTTTACTCGGGAAAATCTTCCATTATGTGCTTTTGATCTCATCTACTTCCATCTTTAACAGATCTCTATCTTCCCTCTGATTTTCAGACTTTCTACTGATTCTTTCCTACAAAAACAAACAAACAAAAAAAAACAACACATGATTAAATTAGCCTCACTAGCAGTAGTCCTTTATCACTTCTACCTTTTGTGGATAAATGCTTTATAAAGTCATCTGTATGGGTGACTCCAGTTCCTTTATTCTTGCTTCTCATAGAAGCTCTAGTGTCTAGCCTTCTTATTCAATTAAAACTGCTCTCTCCAAAATTACCAGTGTTCTCCTAATTAATTGTCAAATCTAATAAATGGACTTTTCTCAGTCTTTATCCTTTTTTCACTATTCTGTAACTTTTGACAGTGTCAGTCATATTACTTTCCTGAATATTCATGTCCTTTTAGGTTTTCAGGATAAGGCTTTCTTCTAGTTTTCCTCCTTGCCTATCTGATTGCCTTTTCTCTTGATTGGCTCTTCATCAAGGTCATATCCATTAAGCTTTGTCCTAGGCCCTCTTTTCTTCCTTTATATTAATTCTGTTGGTGATTTCATCTAGTCCTATGAATTCAATTAATAGTTTCTATACTGATGATTCCTACACTTACATACCTTACCCTTGTTTCTTTTTGACTGCCCGCCCCATTTAATGTACTGTCTCTTGGTCATCTTAAACTGGATATCTTAGAGGCATCACCAACTCTCACTGTATCCAAAACAGAACCATTTATTTTTTACCCCAAACCCTTTCTTCTCCTAAATTTCCTATTACTATTGAGGGTGCTGTCATCCTTCTAATTATCCAAGCATTCTGGTTTGCAACTTTGCAATTTGGAGTCATCCTTAACTTCTCTTCCTTGTGCCCATCCCTCATATCTAATTTGTTGCCAAACTTGTCATTTCTACTTTAACATTTTTTGGTATATGCCTCCTTTTATCCTCAAATATTGCCATTGTCCTCGTGCAGGCTTTCATCACATTATTCCTAGATTGTTGAAATAACTTAGTCTCCCTGCTTCAGGTCTCTTCCTACTCTAGCCTTTCAATCAGCTATAAAATTATTTTCTTAAAATGCAAGTCTGACCATGTCATTTTACCTCTATAGACTACCCCTACTCAGTAAACTCAAGAGATTCTGTTACCTCCATGTTCAAATATCAAATGCTCTGTTTGTCATTTAAAATCTTTTTCAACCTGGCTTCTTCCTTATTTCCAATTTTCTCATACTTTACATCTTTGTGTATTTTAGAATCCATCGTATTGATGTACTTGCTGTTTCTTAAATACTACTCCATGCCTTTTTATTCAATGTCCTCCATACTTGGAATTCATATCTTCCTCACCTCTGTCTTCCCATACTTCTTTTAATATAGCTCAAATCCTACTTCTGCAATATATAGTGTTATGGAGATAGAATAAGTAGGTAGTAATCAAAAGCAACAGAAAGATCAAGATGAATGATATTTGAGAAGAAAAAAATGATTTTTACCAAGAAAGTCATTAGAGATTTTTAAGAACTTTATTTAAATTCATAAAAATGGAAGCATGATTTTAGTGAATTATTGGAATTCTAGATAATGAAGAAATGAGACAGTTATTATCTATTTAAATATTTTGGAATTGGAAAAAATAAAGTGAATAGATTAAGAGGATGATTCATAGGTTTAGGAGAATAATTTTTTGTTGTTCCATAAGCTGACAGAAATCTGAGTTTGAAGATAGAATGAGCATTCAAAATTGATTAATAGACAGAAAATGGAAAGAACAATATTTCAATAGGCTTCAGGGCACATCTTGTATATTTAGTTTTAATGGAAAGATTATCTTTTCTTCTGGTATTTGGCCCCCAAAAAGAGAATGGATGGGTTTAGAGATAGAAAGCTAAGATGATATTAGAAGATTGAAAGAAGTAATCCAAAGAGTTTTCAATTCAGTAAAGTAATAGGAGATAAGATGGGGAATTTAAGGAGAATGGAAAAATTTTGAAATTTTATTGTGGTTAGTGTGGTAAGGAACACCAAAAACAGAATAAAAAGATTTGCAAGTAGCAGTAAATGCCCATTTAAATTGGAATTTGTAAATTTGTAGTGGAATATCATTGTGGCTTGTTAATTAAAGCCTTTTGCAATTTTAGGTTATACTTTTTTATGTTGGCTAAAAGCAGAAATTTAAGAACTAGAACATCTCTAGATGCTCTATATGCACTTTTAGCATTTAGAGAGACATACTTTCCCTTTGAACTGATGAAGCCAGTGACAAGGGCATATTTAGAATTCAGATTTACTGTTTAATCCTGTTTTTAGAGCTGTCTTTTAATATATGTAGGTGATCTTTGTCCTATATCTATGCTAACAAGTGAGCAACAACTATCTGGAATGACATAAACTTTTCATTCTGGAAAACTTAGAAAATGAACTTATTTCTAGTCACTTTTAAATTCTTTTCCCCAGAAACTTAATAACTTCAACGTTGAAGAGCTGTCCTTTTGTGAAATTCTCTAAATTTTACTTTTCCTTTACTTGTTCAGTAACTCAAATTAGTAAAGTTCTTCAAACTTTATATCATAGGTAATTCGGCCTTTCGAGTGTCTGAAACATAAATCTTCAGAAATCATTCAGGACATGCAGATAAGTGTATTATTAGGCTTGTTTATTTGAATAGTTAAGATAAAGAAATAGTCCCAAAAATAACTACATCTTTGCCTCTATGTTATTTTTATTTATACAAATTTTATCCTTTGTGAAATATAAACTTAATAAAATCTTGAAAGTACACAGCAAATATCTTCACTTAATCATTTATATGAAATATGCCACATTTTAATAAATATTTTATAAGTGACCCCAAATGATATTTAACTTGAAGCCACCAAATCTAAATTCATGCTATACAAATGTAAATATTTTATAAGTAAAATTATTTTTTAAATGTCATTACTATTGCTATTTTACAGGTTTTGTATAAATTTTTCTGTTTAGCTTTTTAAGAGGGAAGGTCCACCATTAGCTAAAGAAACAAAAACACCACCACCACCATCTACAACAAAAACATGTAAATAGTTAAAATGTGTAACACATTAAAACCTTATCAGAAACCTAAAGTTTCTGTAGTAAACAGAAGTAAAACAATTATGCTTGCTACCTAACTAGGCAATATCAGGTGTAATTTCAGAACAAAACAAAAAACTAGATTAACCCAAACTAGGATACAGTGCTTGGATTAATTGTGTTTTCTTTGTAACTGAAGAACGATCAAAAAAAAATTTTTTTTATTTTAACTCTTAAGTAAAAATCTTTCTCGGATACATATCAGACCATTTTCTTGCTTTAGTTAATGTGGTGTAATAAACATAATTTAAACTTTCTTCATTTGAGACAGTTCAATGCCTTAGGGACAGTTTTCTCAGCATCAGTTTTCATTGTTAAACATCTGGTTAATTAAAGGTTCTGGCAAGCTGGATTCTATTTCATCAAGGTTTTATTTTATCACCCATTTTTTGCTCCTAGTTCTAATTAATTAGCTACTTTGGTTCTATTAAGTTAATAGCAGTTGTTAGGTGACCTTTCATGTTTGGCTGTAAATTTGAATTGAAAAAATGAGATTATAGTTTATTGTTGATTTAGCATTCAAACTCTAGTATATTTATCATTGATAGATAAAACACAAGGCAACTAAGTTAATAAAAGCATTTTGAAGATGTGATTTATATTAAGATGCTACAAGAATAGTTTTTCAACAAGCAAAACTTGGAAAATTAATTTCTGATAAAAATAGCTATAAATTAGTTGCTAGATACTCATTTTTCTAGAAAGAAAGTTAAGATTGCTAATGATGAGCACTAAATAGAGCTACAATAACTGTATCTTATATAACTTTTTTCAGCTTCCATCTAAATTATATCTTCCATATTAATATATCTCTTGATTATCAATTGCCAATTATTGTTAATATTCTTTTTCTCCATCTTTGTGGACAAGCCATAATTCATCTTCCCCTGATGTTTTGCTCAGACTTAACCTTAAGAGTCATTATTGATTGTGGCTTTTACACTAGTTTAAGGAATATATACAATTGTCAACTCTAGAACTATGATTGCCAATTTGCATTTTATAGTAAAGTATTTATGTAGAAAAAAAAATAGTGGTCTTATAAGACATAAATGCAAATGCTTCTACAAATTTGTGATAGTTCTATAGGTTCTCTTTTTTATTACCTCGTAACTGAACTCATTTTAAAAAACTTTATAATCTTGATTTAATAGAGCACACATTTTAAATTAATGCAGAGATGAGACCCTCTTATTTATCTTACATGGTGGTGAAAATAGATCTCTGCTAGGAAATATACTTTATAAAGTAGAGAAGTAAAACTATGCTTCACAATGTAATCTATGTGAAATGTGTGTGTATGTATAGGTACACACGTGACTAAAGCAAATAGGAGGATTTATATGAAAATTTTCTCTTAGTAGCACCAAGATTTCTACATATTACCCAAATAAAGCCTGCATTAGAAATAAGCATTAGTGATATTTCTTAAAGATTAAATTATTTTTATTTTAAAATCTTAAAAATTTTAAAATTTTAAAATATTTTAAAGGTTTTAAGGTTTAAAATGAAAGTATTTTTGAAGAACAGTCAGGTTTTCATTAAGGATGAGCATTAGAAATTTAAATACTAAGTTTATTTCTTTTTCATTAGTATTTTGTTTTAGTATTTTGTTTTCATTTTTATAATTTAAAATCTTAAATTTAATCAGAATGTCAGGACTTATTTTTCTCAAAATTCCCATTTTTGAATTTATACAGTGTCATTGAGTTTTATGCTGTAGTATAATAGTTAATGACATCCTAGCCTTGAGGAGACATACTGAATAAAAAATCTATTGAAAACATTTGTAGAGCCTACATAGATTTGATCATTTTTTCCAGTAATACTAAATTTAAACATATGCTGAAAGCTATTGGTTTTTTTTCTTTTGACAGCTGTGCACATGCATATATCTGAAGAAAATATGATAAATGTAGAATTGTTTTCTTTTTCAGATCACTTACATTTTCTTATTTTATAAGGAAGTTAAGATTATCAGCTGAACCTTTAAGGTTAAACTTTTCCATGGCCTTGAGTTACTTTGGTTAATATTTGTATGATCATAAATACTATTGTTTATATACATACATACATATACACACATACACATGAACTAAAAATACAACATACAGAGTTGAATTTGCAGATAAAAACATCTGTTGCTATCAGGAATGTTTAAATAATTATTTTGGTGAATAAAATTCTCTCTCTCTCTCTCTCTCTCTCTCTCTCTCTCTCTCTATATATATATATATATATATATATATATATATATATACTATATAATATATCTGTTAAGTTGCAATCTCATGTTCTGCAAATATTTTTTAAGTTTCTAAGCTAAACATGGCTATTGCTAAGTATTTCTTTGATCTACCAAAACATTAGTCTAAAATGTTTTTTATATTATATGTATGCATTTAGATAAAGTGAACAATAAATATGACTCCTACTTTATTTTTGTGGGTTTTTATTTCTTGTTTTAACATAGGCTGCTGCTACAATGCATTGTTAACTGTTTTCCCCCTAAGTGAATGATCTTTTAACTTAAATGATAAATGTATTGTAGTAATTTTTGTGATGGCCTTGGTTGCATATTCAGATATCTTGAGATTAATGTTTACATGTTCACATATGGGTTTTTTATTAAAGTGTCAGTATTTTAGAATTGGTAACAAATTGTTACCAATAATTCAGTAGCTGAAAAATAATTGTAATTAAAGATAGACATGGAATTTACATGGAATTAACTTGTTGGTTATGTTTGACAGATGAGAAACATGGATAATTTTATGTAAAAATAAACTTCATTTCACCATTTCTTCAAAATTCAGACATTTTCTTGATTGTTGGAAAATATTTGTTGTAGTGTGCTCATTGAACTTGTTGGAATTATTGTTTTATTTTCTCTTTTCCCGCAAGAAGGCGAGAAAGGAAAGAAAATATCCTGCAGTACATGAATATGGTCAGGATTCTCTTACAACTCATGTGAATTTTTCCCAATCACCATCTTGATTTCAATTCATGAATTTATTTTTACATGCTTATGCATGCATACTTACATGCATTACTTAATTGATCTTAAATTCCATTAAGTTCGAATGAGTAGGAGATGATTTGGTTCTTAGAATTCTTTTCTCGTTATATTACATTTTATTTCATTTTGTTTTGTTTTGTTTAAATGATCAGTTTAAGGCTTATAAAGGTTGATTTGCTCCTGAACTGCTTTGTTCCCAGACATTGCCATCTTCCCCAACTACCACCAAGTCCTCTCCATCTGATCCCATGACCACCTCCAGAGCCAATCAGGTACGGTATCATCCAGTCATCTACACCATACTTTTCACGGGTGATCGCTTGCAAACTGGAGAAAAAGATATGGTGGGTTAAGGATTTATTCGTTCGTTCACATGTATGCACCCATGATCATAGATGCCAAATGATATTAGTATCATAATTAAATTTTACATTTTATGAAACAAATGGTAAATTATTTGGCAACTTACTTGAATTGTGAATCTCCTGATAAAAACAAATACATTGAAAAGCAGGGTGCCCCTCACTTTTTAGATTGTAACTATGAAAAAGGGCAAAGGTTTGTTTTTTGGGGTATTTTTTCTTCATATACATTTAATGATTTATTTTGCCTAGGAAAAGTTTATTCTTGAACATCAAATTTAAATACATATATAACTGCCAGAAAGTTTATATCTTGAGGTAATAAAATGGAAATATGCTTTTAACCAGGCTACATCTTATTATAAAAATGAATTCGTGTAGTTGAAAGCATTGATTTTTATAATGAATAAAACAAAATTAAAATTATTTTGAGCATTTTAATAGCAAATACCTTGTTATTATCTTAAAGCATTATTATTTGCTATTTTGAAAAAAGAAAAGCAATACCAATCTTTACAACAATTTAGATAAAATAGGATGTTTTTCACATTTGTGATTTATAGTTGATCCCTTATATATTTAGGTTTGATGATTTGTTTTGTTTTGTTTGGCATTTGAATGTGGAATTTCATTTAGTTTCTTGACAATCAGCTTTACACTAAATTTGTTCTTCTTGAATCTTTAATAATACAGTTATAATTTTTTTAAAAAATTAATGGTCTTCCACACATATTTTGTTTCAGTCTGAATATTCATTTTCTAGACAGAAAATTTTCATTTCTATTCAATTACAAATTATTTACTAATGATGAAAATATAAGATTTTTTGCAAATTTGAATCCTAAGAAAACTTCTATTCACAAAATGTTTCTTCATACAGATAATTCACGATTTGAATTATTGACATTACATTATCTAAAGATAAATGTGCTAAATTTGATTAGTACATATGAAGAAATATGCATACAATAATGTGTGTCTTTTGAATGGATTATGTGTAAATTAAATAGCTGAATGCTGCTACAATCCATAATGCATGATTGTTCAATCATATCTGGAAACAAAACTAAGATTTCAAGAATTACTATGTAAGTAGAAGTTTAATTCTAGTTCTGTGTGGCTCCATTTCCTTCAGTATGTAATGTCTGCTTTTAAATACTTTAGCTGATGAGTCTATATCTTTGTAAACATCTTATTTTAGGATATCATATGAGCTTTAAGGTATAAAAATACCTATATTGATTTTGTTTCCTTAAAATTTGATTTGTTTTATCAAATTATTTTAAGTAGCCACTCATACTTTTCCAGTAATAATTTAGTCTAAATGTAAATGTTTATGTTTGGTTTTTTACTGTTATAATGCATAGCTAAACAATATTTTATAAAATTATTTTTTATTTTTAACCTCTGCTATTCTGTTCCTATAGAAATAAGCAGAATATCTTCCACACAGTATTAAACAGGATACAAAGGAAAAAGGATATAAGAACATAAAAGAGCTATTCTTATCATTAGTCTTTAGTGTTCTTATTGGTTTATAATTTTATCACTTGCAATATTTTCTGGTGTCATCTAACCATTTTATAGGAAAGATCATAGTAAGTGATAAGTCGTTGTCTTGTTCATTTAGGATTTAAGTGACATAGTTGTTGCCTAACTATTCTAATTATTATTATTTAGCTTTAATATGAGGGTATTAAACTTAGCTTTTCTTTAAATAACCAGTCACAAGCATTAGAAAGTAGTGTATAACGAGTATTATGTTGCTTGCCTTCTTAGTGCATAGGGGAGATATAGGAAGGGAGACAATTTGGAATGGAAACTTTCTTTAACTGAATTTTTAAAAGTTTTTTAAAAAGGAAAGCTATAAAAATATATATATATATATATTCATTTTCTTTATTTGTACTTTTAACATAATGTAGGAATATTTCTCAGTGTGGATTGCATATTCCTATAAAACCCTTCTAACAGAATAGTGGTTCTCTTAAGTTAAGGAATTCTGAGCTGCAGTAGGGCTGAAGTCACTTAGGTGTCCAAACTTAATTTCTATATTAATGTGGTGAGCTCTCTGGAATAAGGAGAGTGGAACCAATCCAGGTCCAGACTGAGTAGGTCAAAATTTCCATGTAAGTCAGTAATGGAAAAAGGCATTCTCTGGTGAATCCTTTTGCAACAAAAAAGAAAAAAAAGATAAGCTTTATAATTTATCTTTTATGAACAGCCAGAATTTTTCTGTCATATTTGTTTAAAGTATGTCTAGAATAGATTATTATATAGAGAATGTTTCTAAAACTCAAAACTGTTCTTTGAGATAATAGTCTTAGATGTATAAATATAGATCTCATATGAGCGCAAGAATGGCTAAGTGAAATAGATACTAGATTTGTAGTTCCAAGACAAATCATATAGTTGTCATATTTAGAGCTTCAAAAACAATCTCTAACATTTGAGAAACAGTAATCCTCTGTTTTAACACCTCAGATGAAGAAAAGGCTGCCACTTGAGACTACCCAATCTACTTTTGAACACCTGTAATTATTAGGAAGATTTTCCTAATGTCAAGCTTAAATTTACTTGTTTTCAACTTCTACATATTGCTTTTGTTTTTGCTCTTTGGAGCTAAATAGAAAAAGTCTTATTTTACTTTTATATGTTGACCCTTCAAGTGCTAAATGATAGCTATAATGTTCCATCTGACATCTTCTCCAGGAGAAAATATCATTCTGATTTCTGTCCTCTGTATGTCCTCCAGCTTATTGACAATTGTCCTTTTTCAACTGTGGTTTCTAGAACTGAACACAGTATTCCAAATATCAACAAATTATGGCAGAACATGAAAGATCTGCCACTTCCTAATTCCTGAAAACTTTGGTACTGTATTCTAAGACAGGGTTAACTTTTTTGGCTAGAACATCACATCCTATGGATTCCTATTGAGTTGGCAGTCCACTAACACCACTAGATATTTTTCAAACAACCATGCCTACCCCATAGTTTGCTTGTTATATTGATTTTTTGAAAATAAGTATAACTCTTCCCACCTTTTGTCATTTGCAAATATGAGCCTGCCATTTCTGCATTTGTTAATGTTAAGTAGTACTGGACTAATCACAGATCCCCCTTAGACACTCCACTGGAAACCACCTAGCTACCAAAGGGCCCCAGCCTATTAATGACTGCTCTTTGAATATCAGTTAAAACAATTTGATAAGTTCTGAATCTTTCTGATTATATGATCTCCTGATTTACATCTTTCCATTTTTTCCACAAGAAAATTATAAGATATTTTAGTCAGTCCATCGATGTAATAAGAACCTGCTATGTGTTGGGTACAATGCTAAGTGCTGGCATTATAGAGGAAAAGGGGAAAAAAAACAATACTTTCCTTTAGAGTTCATGTTTAATGGGTAAGAGAACATTCAAACAACTACATACAAACAAGATATCGAGGGTAAGTTGGAGATAATCATCAGAATGAAGGCAATAATTATCCAGAGAAATCAGGAAAGCCTTCTTGTAGAATACAAAAATCTAGCTGTAAGGCATGTGTTTTTAAATACAGCACACACACACACACACACACACTTCCCTTAAGCTACCATTATATTCATAGCCCTCTCACAAAAGAAAGTTAGTCTGACATGATATGATCCTGACAAATTCATGCTGTTTTCTTTGTAATTATTTTTCTAAATGTTTCTCTCTTTAATTATCTCTTTAATAATCCACTCTTGATTTTTTTGCCCCTCCTCCAAGTCAAAATCAAACTCTCTTTGGCCTTTAGTTTGTAGGCTTTGTTCCCTTCCCTTTTAAAAAACTATGACATTTGCCTTTCTCCAGTTCTATTGGGGAACCTTACCTATTTTCAGACTCTTGTATATCACTGACACTGGTTGCATAAGCACATCTGATGGTTCTTTCTGTGCTTGAGGATGTAGTGAATCCTGACCAGATGATATAAATTCATTAAGAGTATCTCAGTACTCTTAACTTTCTTAACTGCTTTATTTGACTATCAAGCCCATTAGACATTTTAGTAATATCATTTCTAGTGCAAATCTCATCATTCTTAATAGAGGAAAAAAACAGTAAAATTAAAATTGAGCTTCCTCTTATTTGTCTGTTATCAAAGTATCCCCATAGAAAGTAGTATTGGTTTTTTTTGTTGTTATTGTTTTTGTCATTAGCTTTCATCATCATTCTTAGCTCATTCTGAACTTTAGTATTCCTAGCACTAGTTTTATTGGACTGTGATAGTCATCCTGTGTTCTATTCCTGTTTTTATAGAAAATAGCCTTTATAAATATTCTATGTTCATATTAACATTGGATTCTCCAAACAACTCCTGTTTTTCTACTTTGTTGAAATCTTTTTTACCTTTGTTTTCATCTCCTGAGCTGACTTCTATAAATTTTTATTCAGTAGTATCCTATTTATCCTTCCTCTGAACTCTTTGAAAACTCCTTTTCCTAAACCCAGAGTACACATCAGACTGTGATAATTTTTCTCTTTTTCACAAACTGTTGTGAAAAAGACCATGATAGTTTCTATCCAATAACCAGTTTGCTTCTGTTATTGAGAATAAAATGCAGAATAGAATTTCCCATGGCTGGTTTCTCTACTTTTTGATGGATGAAATTAACATGACAGCTTATAAAGCAGTTATTATCTGCTCTGTTTTGGTCAAAAAGAGTTTCAGCTGGATAATTCAAGTCACCTGTAATGCCTTTATATCCTGCTTATAAATTGTTTCCTGAACTCATCCATTGCCTATTTTTCTGCAAGTGGTCTGAAGTGTACTTCTTTGACAGAATGATTTTCCATTTATCTTTATTCATATACTCACTCATTACCATGTTTCTCACTCTGGATCCTCTTAATTAATATACAATGCCAATGCTCTTCTCTTTCCCCCTCCTATACAATGGGAAGAAATTGGAGTGGTCTGATAAAAGTGAAAGGTCCTTATGAGTAGATAGATATAAGATAGGCATATCTGGCATAACTTCAATTACCAAGTAATAAAGGCAATTGGGACTAACTCTTTTGTAATCTGGCTATATAACAAAACATTCCCCAAGTTTCTAAGAAATTAGATTTCATTCTACTTACAAATTATACTAACAGAAGAAACTTTCATACTTTTTTTTAGTACTTTTTAAAGAGCTGATAACAAATTCTTACAATTCCAAATAATAAGGAACTTTTTCTTATGAAAAAAACTGAGACAAATATTATACTAAGATACATATGATAGCAAATGACAAACCTGGGCTTGAAATTCTGTGCTTCACTCCTAATTCCTATGTCCACATTTGTTGGTGGTGATGTTGTCATTTTGGATTTTATAAAGGTATTTTTGTTGTTTGGGGGCATTGAATAATTTCTCTGTCTCAGGAACAAATTGCAGAGGCTATTCATGGGTTTAATTTCTCCACTGATTGACTCAGGAGTTTTACCTCCATTTCTGACTTAGAACTGCTGACTCAGGAGTTTTACCTCCATTTCTGACTTAGAACTGCTTCAACCCTTCTTAGTTGGTTTAGTCCTTAATGCACAAATTCTTGAGGCTTTTCTTGAATAAATAATTATCTATAACTTGATATAGCTATCCTTTGAATTTAGTTCTTTCATATATGCCAGAAGTACCTGGATTAGTTATTTTGGACCTAACAGAAAATATAATTTAGTGACTGTTAAATATCACTTAATGGAATAGAATAAGACCAATTATCAAGATGGATCGAAGAAACTCACTTGTTTTTTCTTTACAGTAAAATTATTTTAGGGAGAAAGGGTATGGGGAAGCAATTTATATTTAGAAATTGGAAAATTTTAGTGACCCAGTTTGAGGATAATGATTATGCTGAAAACATATTAAATATACATATATATAATATTTATATTATAAAATTTATATTATTTATTATATTTTTATTTAAATTTATATTATTTTATATTATATAAAAATATATTTTATATTAATATAATTTATATTATATTATGTATTTTATATTATATATGTTTATATATAATATATAATAAATGTATATATTAATATATATTTAAAAATAAAAACATATTTAAACTTTGTTCAGAGGAGAAACCCTGCCAAAATATTAGATTACATGATATTAGTGAACTATGTGGAATAAAGAGATAAGAATGACAAGATTAAGCACTTACTGTGAACCAAATACTAGGCTAAATGAAGAAGGGAAAAAAAGCAGTTGTTGCCTTCAAGGAACCCATGTCCTAATGAAGAAAGTGGCATAAAAGTAACTACATAAAAATAAATAAATTGTGTGCCCGTGCGCACGCGCACACACACACACACAGACAGTATAAATGGAAGGTAATCTCAGATGGAAGGCACTAACAATGGGATAGAATTAAGTGCAGGAATATCCTCCTGCAGAAGATAGGTTTTGAGCTGAATCTTAAGAGAAACCAAGGAAAGTAATGAAAGAAGTTATTGTAGACGTCAGGGACAGCCAGTGAAAATGCTCTGAGTTGGGAAATGGAGTGTTATTGTGTGAAGAGCAGCAAGATGGCCACTGTAACTAGAACATGTAAAAGGTGAAGAGTAAAAGAATAGATCCAGATTGTGAAGAATTTTAAATTCAAAACAAAGGATATTTTATATTAGATCTTGGAAGTAATAGGAAGTTACTAGAGTTTTATTAAATGATGGGAGAAGTTGCTTATTCAGACCATTACTTTGGGGTGGGAGGGTGCACTTTCACAGGTGAGTGGAAAGTAGACTGGAGTAGGAAGATATATATTTAAGGCAACAAGACAAATTACAAGGACCTTACAGTTTTCCAGATATTAGATGACCACAGTCTGTATCAATGTAATATAAGTAAAAAGAAAGATGATGTTATGGGGTTGGGAATTACAAGATTTGGCAATTTGATATGTAAAGTAAGTATGAATAAGAAGTTGAAAATAGTATTGAGATTTAGTAACATAGATGAATAAAGCAATAGTGTGCTTTTGCCAATAACAGGAAAAGTAGGAGAGCAGGGGTTTTCGTGAAAAGATAATGTTTTATGTTTTGGATGTAGTGCATTAGAGATGTCAGTGAGACATTTAAATCAATTTGTCCAAAAAACAGTTGGTGATACAAGAGTATGAGAAAGATTATGATATATAGATTTTGGGATCATCTGCATAGAGATAATAGCAAACATAATGGAAACTCATGAAATTATCAAGTGAGATTGTATAGAGGGAAAGGAGAAGTGCCTTGGAGAAATCTCAGTTAATAGGTATGAGCTGAGTGAAATTACAGGAAAGGAGACGATAAGAAGAGTGCAAATACTGTTATTTGCAAATTTTAATTTGATTTTGGCTTCACAAATTTGCTTTGACTGTGAGTTGATACTGTTATTGATTTGAGATGGAAGTATGGCTTTATAGAAGAATCACTATTTCTAAAATCAGGGGAACTGCCTCCAAGTACCTTATCTTATACTTAACTGTGTGACTTTAGACAAGTCACTTAACCTCCCTGTAACTGGAGCCATCTTCTGGTCCTGATCAGTGTGTTGCCCCTGTACCCATTTGACACTGGAGAAGTGAGTAAGGTGAGACTGGTGTCATACTCCTCTTCACTTAAATCCAGTTTACTTCCTGATGCCATTGATTCTCCTAGAACAAAGGACAAAATGCACTCTTCTTTTTTTAGAACTTTTAAAATTCCTCCTTAGAACAAATAATGCTCAAGTTAAATTCAGTTTTTTTTTTTTTTTTTTTTTTTTTTAATGGAGTTGTGCTAGAATGGCACACATCTAAAATCCCTGTTGTTATGAGAGGCTAAAGCTTATGAATCCTCTGAATTAGGGAGACCTGAAACTTTATGCTAAGTCTGGTAATGATGAAGTAAATCTTTAGGAGCACTGAGCTATGAGGACTACCTTATGAAGGGCAAACTGGCATAGATCAGAATAAGGGTCCTACATGAGATTCCATTATATTTCCAGGCTGGACAAAATAGAAATATAAGAAAACTTCATATCAAGGAAGGTTAAAATTTTTTTCATGTTTAGTATGTTTCTAATTTGATGTATAAGTACAAGAAAACACATCAGGATATAAAGAAATCATTGAAAATATCTTATGGGTATCACATGTTCATTAATATCACAAAAGAACTTTGCAAAATTGTGATCACATAGTGGTGATTCATAGATGGTTCATAGATGTAGAAAGTAATTCAAACAAGTTCTACTTATATAAGAGATGTTTTTAATTGGTAATCTGTTTATTTCCATAACTGCTGATCATCTGAGTACATTTTTTGGCATAATCTCTCTTAATTGTTAACCTAAGCACAGAGCATGTGTAAGATACAAGAGTCCATATCAATTTATTTATAGGATGCATAAAGGGAAATAAGGCTGGAAAGATTGACCAAAAATGTAAGTCTTTGTTTGCTAGGAGTTGAAACTTTATTTACTTGGCCCTTGAGAGTTATTGGCAGTTTTGTTTTGTTTTAAGCATGTACACAGATAGTAAACATAGATTTGGTCATACTGAGTTGGAGGAGTCAAGAGAATTTAAGGAGGTAATTGGATACATGGGCCAAATAGTAAAGGAAAGTAGCATCAGAGCTAAAAACAGGCATTGGGCATCATCTTCATAGAAGAGGTAGTTTTAAGCTTTTTGAAAATACAAACCTAGAGAATATTGAAACAACAACAGAGGACTGAGAATCAATCAGTACATTTAGGAAGCATCTATTCTGTGCCAGACTCACTGTGCTAGGCTCTGAAGATACAACTACAGTGAATGAAATAATCTCTCATAGTACCCTTATATTCTATCAGACAGATAACAAGTGCATCTTTAATTACATACAAAATAAATGCAACTAAGTTCAGTTTAAGTCAGTTGGAGAGAAAAGCGGGCCACCAGTAGGTACTGCTGTTAATTGGAAAATTTCCACTTAAAAAATATGAATTTCAGGATATCTAAGCAAGTTTATTCTTTAAGTTCTGACTTCACAATACTTCAGACAAAATAATGAAATCACATTGAGAAGATCTGACTCAGGTGAGTTAAAAACTGTTGCCAGTTCTATGTTCCCTATTCTGAGTTGAAAATAGTAGTGTTTTCCCCTATACTCCAGATCCTTCATTGATTCATGATTTCCATAAATTGGATGAGATAATTCTCTTTAAAGAGCTTATTTCTTAAAAGCTAAAAAAGTATCAGAGATTTAAGATAATGAATTTTGTCAACAACTGACTTTGTCTTCTACTCGGCTTAATTATGATAAATAAGTTTAAAATCACGATTTATTGCAGATAATCTGCTCTTGAATAATCAAGAGTTGACTGAATATTTATGTAATATTTATTCCTAAAAAATCAGTTTATAATCTGTAGCCAACATGGAGATTTTTTGAGATAGGTAATTCTCATTTACCATATAAATTTAACCAATACTAAGAAAGATTTACTTTATAATTTTGCAAATTGTAGCTAGGTGGTACAAATGGTACAAATGAAGAACATTGGATCTGGAACCAGGGAGACAAGTTTAATTCCTGTGTCAGACACTGTATGTGACCGTAAACACCTTAGGCTCACTTTCCACATCTGTGACATGGGGGAAACAATAAATAACACCTATCTCACCAGGTTGTGAGAATTAGAAAGATAATCTATGAAGATCTGTTTAAATGGTAGCAATACACACAGTGCATAGAATGCTGGACCTGGCATCAGGAAGATCTGAGTTCAAATTTGGCCTCAGACACTTGCTAGCAGTGTGACCCTGGGAAAGTCACTTAACTCTGCCTTGGTTTCCTCATCTCTAAAAGGATCTGGAGAATGATCTAACTAGCCACTCCAATGTATTTGCCAAGAAAATCTCCCATAGGGGTCAGAACTAGTCAGACACTGCTGAAAAATGACTAAAACATTAATATAATTATATACATATGCAACTTTTGAAAAATTTAAAGCTAGGTTTTGTTATACTTTCAACCTGTAAGACATAATAGCTGCTACAATTCAGTTATACAATACCTAGTAACCACTAGTCTTACAAAATAGTCAAAACTAGAAATAAACTGGTAAATGAATATTATTTAGATTTTTACTTAGGATGTCATTTATTAATTTGTATTAGTTTCTATGTAAATTGTAAAAAAAGATTCCTTATTGTGTTTAAAGCCATTATAAAAATATTTAAGATAATGTTTTGAATATTAAATTGGAGAAATTTGACTTTCTTGTGAGAAAACAATATTTCCCCCCAAAGTTATATTTATTTTAAAATTGGTTTTATGTTAATAATTGAGCATTTTTCTTATTCTATGCCTCCAAAATACTGGTCTTAGAGGGATTCTATCTTTTACATATCTCTAAATATATTCTTCAAAGAGTTCTCTTTATTTAGATTAGCTTGACACATGGATGGTGTAAATAAGTTCTCTAATCACTCTAGATTTCAATTTAATCTGTTTAAGTGAGGACAGAATTATACATCAACCACTATTCACCTGCAGAAAAATATGCTGTTCCCTGATCACTTATTATTTAAAAGCTTAGATTTAGAGCTTGAAGGAATATCAGAGTTCATCTTTTTCAAACCCCTTACTTTATAGATAACAATGAAGCCAGAAAAGATTGACGTTTGTCCAAGATCATATTGAGCCAAAATTTGAACAAAAGTTCTCTGACTCAGTCCAGTGCCCCTCATCTGGAAATCTGGATACTCTAATTGCTTTTCTTGACCCTTCTATCTCCTGTTTTTTTTTTTTCTCTTAACTCCCTGACAACTTGCTCTCAGTTGACTTTACTAGGTCATTTATTCATCCTTTCTTCCATGAATCATATGTCTCTGGCAAGGAGTACCTGTTCTCTGTTTTCTTCTCTCTTTACACCAGAGTTCTTAATTTTTCTGTGTAATTTAAGGAAATGTTAAATTTCAGTTAGTGGTTAGTGAAAATTAAGATATAACATTTTTTTTCCTCTTCCAAGTTTTCAGACTGCTGAAATCTATCCACAGGGTCCATGGACTGCAGATTAAGATCTTCTATTCTATACCCTTTTTCTGTGATCTATCAGCTCCCAGGAATTCAGTCCTTATTTCCAGAAGATCACTCCCAAAACTGTGTATCTAATCCTAATCTACTCTTCTGAGTTCTGGGTAAATGTCACTAACTACTTCTGGAATTCTCCACCTAGATATCCAGTAAGTATCTAAAAATAAATATATCTAAAGATAGAATTCATTCTCCTTTCCATAAACCAGCCACTCCAGACATTAATATTAATAAAGAAATAATAAATTTAGAGTCATATTTGGCCTCCCATTCTATATGCTTTCCCTTCCATTCAGTTGACATATCTTGTAAAATCTTTTTTCATAACATTTCTTACATCTATGCCCTCCTCCCCACTTAGTCTTCACCATAAATCATGTGTGTATTACCACTTGAACTATTGCAGTAATTTCCTAATTGATCTCTTTTTCTCCCATCTCTCTTCTCTCCAACCAATCTTTCACACAGCCAAAATAATATTCCTAAAACATAGATTCAGCTATGCTATTCACCTGCTCAAGAAGCTTTGGTGATCTCTGTGGCTCCTAGGATAAAACACAAATTCATTATCTTATCATGTAAAGCTTTTCACAGTTTGATCCCAGCCCATCTCCCCAGACTTAATTTCACATTACTCCCTTCCTTACATACTATATTCAAACAAAAAGGTTCTACTTGCTATTCCTAGAATTTGGTATTCCATCTTCTACCTCTATGCTTTTGTCCCTTTACCTCCCAAAATATTCTCATCATTCCTGAATTATATTCTTCATTGGGAACAAATGTGATATCCATTTAATTTTTGCAATAATATTGTGCAACACTTTGCTTATAGATGCAAAATGATTGTACATAGGTCTAATAATGGCCTTCTTACCCATTTTTCAGATAAGGAGAATCTTTTACATTTTGGGAGAAATTGGAAATTGAAATATTTTAATCCCTTCCTCTCTTGTCTTCTATTTCTCCATTCTAACTCCACTTACCTCAACACATACAAATATACAGAAAATGTAAAGATTGCCTTTAATGAGGTTACAACTTGAATTCTCACATAGAATGAAAAATAACACACATACACACTCTTCTTGCATATGAGCACAGAATGTCTTTGATGCTTTTTTTTTCCTGAATTGACCTATTAAATTATACTATTTTTTTACATAAACTATCCCTAAATTAAGTGAAATAATAATTGGATTAGGGCCCTGTAGAAGAGCTATTCACTTCTTTTAGCAATCTGTCAAGATGACAATAACATGATCTATTTTAATATATACATAAATACATATATATATATGTATATAGTTATATATATGTATATAGTTTTATATATATATATATATATATATATATATATATATATATATATATATATATATATATATATATATATATATATATATATATAGTTTAGAGAATAGTTTCTTAACCAGCTTTGTGTAATCAATCCTTTTGGCAATCTGGTGGAGCCTCTGGACCCTTTTTCAGAATAGATGAATAAAAGATATAGAATTGGAAAGGAAACTATTTCAAAATAGATTTATCAAAATATTACAATGAAAAACAAGTCCACGAACCCAAGAATAAGATCCCCTGATATGGATAAAGGATTTTAATTAATTAAATTAATCCTGTAAACCTCTAGTTCAGTTGCTTTAAATTCAACTTTAAAATAATCATAGCTAAGTGAAATAGAGGATTTAGTATATATCAAGTGGAAATTTTTAAAAAATGCTTGGACCAGTATTCATTAGTTTATTTTATTAGCAATAATTGATAGCTTACAAGTTAATTTAAGTGCTTATTTAATTTTGTTAAGATAAGAAAATGTTAAACATGCAAAAACTTATGACAAGTCACAACGTTTTATGTAATCAGTATAATGATATTTTTCTGTATATTTAAGCATCTGATTTTTTAAGAATAGGCTTTATTTTTAAAGAAAATTGGTCTTTTGGAAATTTAAACTTTAGGCTTAGAACTTTAATATATCTTATTTGGAAAGAGGTATTGAAAAACTGTTAAATATATTTTTATTTGATGCTTATACAATAATAAAACAAAAAGAAAGAATAAACATTAATTTTTATAATAATACATTGTACTTTAAACAAATAATACCTTTTTGCCCAAGATGCCATTGAATAGAAGAAGGGAATTTTTTAAAAATTCAGAAATTGTTATTTTGGTCTCTAAAGCTAGACATATTTGATAAAAGAGAAATTTGTTCATGAAAACTTTTATTTAGGTTTCATATTTTAAAGTTTACTGTGGTTTATAAAACCAATTTTCCATTATAGCTCTTTCAAATATCCAAGTGGAATTAATTTGTGTACAATACAGAGTACTTAATTTATCCTCCTAAAAATTTGCTAATGGGGGCAGTTAGATGGGATGGTATATAGAGAGTACCAACCAATCCTGAAATGTGGCCTCAGACACTTAACAGTTTCTGCCTGTGTGACCTTGGGCAACTCACTTATCTCCAATTGCCTTACCCTCCCCAAAATAATTAATTAAAGTTTTGCTGATTTAGTTCTGAAGTAATTTTATCTCTTGCAATTTGTGTATATATTTCTATGTGTGTGAGTATGACACATATGTACAGATCATGAATAATGACAAAAAACAGACTTTTAGAAGAGGCAAATTACAATAAGTTTATTTTCAAAATTGTTTTAAAATATATCTTTTAAACAGCATTATATTTATTTTTAAAGTAAGGGTGTTTTTGTTTTGTTTTTTTTAATTTTTGAGACAACAGCCATTCTATGTAAAAGTGACTATAATAAAAGGACTCTTGTACTATCTCTTCTCAAACTAGACCCTTAAGAAATGACCAAAGGCAAATTTTTCAAAGGAATAATTTGCAAATAACAGATTTCTATTCTTTTTTTCACTGTCCTTTGTTCTTTGAGAATAATAAATTTGCAACCTCCAAGAACATTTTGGAGTTAGGCCACTACAATTCACTCCACCCTTAAGCATTGGGGGGAAATAATATTTTTTTTGGTTAGAATCCAGCAATCTCTCTCTTGCTGTCAACTTTTAAACTAGGAATATTTGGGTCAGTAACTAAACTCACTTTTAGATTTTTTATCGTGAGACATTCTTTAAATGGAGCTTAAAAATGAAGATGATTAAATACATAAGATTAAAGCAGGAGAGATCTAAACACTAATTTCATTGTCATTTCAATATTATAACATTTTTATTTGGATAGAATTAAGATTATTAATCAGTCCCACAAAGATCTTTTCCTTTCACACTTTATTTGGAATTTGGACAAGTACTTTATTAAACCTAAACTACATGTTCCATTTTTCTTTTCTTTCTAAAAAGCACTAAGATCCCTTGTTCCCTTTGGTACTTGTGCTAGAAATTAAGTGAAAAGTGAAAATGTTTTTCCCCATAGACAGAAATTACAACAAAACATATCATCTTGTACCAGATAGTTTACCTCCTTTTCCCTCAGTTTTTCTGTCTTTAATAAGGGAATATATTCTATGTTCATTCCAGAATAAAATTTAATAGATTTAGTACAAATAGATTAAAATTTATTTTTAAAAAGTATTTGTAAGTATGTAAGATATTATTATTACTAAAATTACTGTGTAAAACCTAGACTTTGGTGTTGGACTTATTTGTTTCTCATTGTTTACATGATGTCAGTATTTTCATATTTTTAAAAGATAAGTCTTATAAGGAATAATGTTAATTTTGTTAGTTCATTCAGCCAATATTTCTTCACTTAAAATTATATGCTTATTGTGTTCTTGGTGCTATTTGACATAAAAGATATAAGTTGGTGGTGTATGTTCTGATAAATTATCTAGGAAAATAAAGAAGTCTCTCTCTTGTAGTGGTTCCTGATTGATGTAATAAGTGTCTTTACTCAGTTCAGTATAATTCATCAAATATTTCTTGAGCTCCTCCTTGTTCCAGAAACTGAGGTAGTGATAGAGATATAAAGACAATAAGGAATCGGTCTCTACTCTCAGAGCTTACATTCATCTGAACTTGGGTGTAGAAGTTTATGAGAGATGTTTCCAAAATAGAATTGATAGTGTTTGGTAATTTACCTAATGGGAGGTGTGAGGATGTGGAGTAGTGGCAAAGGAAAGAGAAAAATCAAAAAGTACCTAGCAATGTGTGTAGCACACAATAAAGTTGATAATTTATTTTTGTTGTTGTTGTTCATTAACTAAAGATAACTTCCCAGTCACAAGCATGGATAAATGTGCTGCAATCAACAGAGAGAGGGAAATCAGTTAAAGCAGCATATTTGGAGGAAAAAAAATAGAAGTATTATGATGTGGTTTGGGAAAATGCTGAATATAGTGTAGTCCTGAGTTTATAGCCTTATTCTATTGGGTTACTATCTGTGGATAACTCAGAGTTAGAAGCATAGTTACTGGTCTGAGTCTTTTATCACTAATGAAAAGGAAGTTAGATTTGGTAACAAAAATTCTGAATAGGTTTAGTTTTCAATATGTTGAGCTTGAGGTATGTGATAGCACATATAGTTAGAAATGCCCAGTAAAGAGTCAGAAATATGAATCTAGAAACTGTGTTTGAAAAGATAATCATAATTGACAAGTTGCAGGCAAAAATAATGTAGTATAAAGTAGGATGTGAATCTGTAGGTAGTCATATGTTCATTATACCAGTGTCTTTGATTATGAATCTGTTGCTGTATGGGAAACTTTTTTATATTTACGCATAGTTCATACCATGGATCTTCCTGTTTGAAATTTCTGTGAAGTAAATACATGTGTGTATGTATATGTGTGTATGTTTTAAATATAGTTATGGCATATGGCATACTTTTATTAACAAAGAAATAATGAAAAATGCATCTTTAAAAAGGAAAAATTCAAATATTCTTCCCAAATAATATAGTTTATGTGATTTTGGAAATTTATAAGAAATAGGAAATATTAATTATGAAAACAAAGAAAGTGAAACCTTTGTTATAAAGATGTAGACACCATATTTACAATTTCATAGGAAATTTAGATATTGTGCCAAAATTTAAAAAATGTATGTACAACATAGTTAACATGATTGTACAGGACACCTTATTCCTTTCCCCACTTATTATTGTCAGTGGATTTAGATATAATGTCAAATATTGATATCTAATTGATCTTCTATATAATTTTTTCATAATTATAGTTATGGCATTTTGTTAACTTTTTTATTAGGCAGTTGGAAATTCAGCATGAGAATTTTTTTTTAAAAAGAGAGATATAATAACTAATTTGAGTGTTGTCCTGATTAGTAAATTTTTCTTCATTAAAAAAGATTAAAACCATATTGCAATTTGATGCAGTCTTTAAATGGCTTTAAAATTATTAATTTGTAAAATGTTTCAGATATTGTGAAAAATATTTTCTCATATATCATTTTTAATTTTATATTCATCTCATTTCATTCTTAAAATAGTAAATTTTCATGACCCTATTTGTGCATAGAATAAAATGTCAAGGCATAACTTATTTATCTTCTCATTTTACTGTTCATTTTAGTTAAAGTATAACTGATGCCAATTAACAATACTGCAAATTACGACATTTCTACCAAATGACACTCAACAAAGAAATGCTTTATTATCTGTATATATTGGATGAAAATACCAAAAATCTTTTTCTAATGTAAATTTTATATCTGAGTGCTCACTAATCAGTATAAATGGGAGACACCAATGTGATGTTCTTAAGAAATAGCTTTAAGAGAATTAAAATGTGTTTCATAGAAAAAAAATCAGTATATGTAATACCAAATAAAAGCAGATTTTATTTTAATAATAATTGTGTGCAGAAAAAAAGCTAGATCATAACAATGGACACTATTACTACAAAAGTTAAACTTTACTGTAAAAGTTAACCTTTAGTGAATATATGCTTTTAGAGAATCATTATAATAAATCAGATATCTTAGTTTAGAACCCATCAGAGGTGTAGAATAAGTGGGAGGCCACTGGTGCCCTCTCAACACCTGATACTTGATTTAAGGGGAGAAAATTGAAAAAGATGTAACTGTTCCTAAGATTATTGTGTGAAAGTATCATTCTAACTTAATACATACTAAGTGACATGTAGGTTTTTTGTGGCTACCAAGTTAATAAAAATATAATGTGCATGATATCTTAACAGTAGTATTTAGCAAACCACTTATTTCAGCCTACTCCATTTTGATGATCTGGGATGCTGAAAATGAAGGCTATTGATTCTTCCTCCATGTCAGTAATAGAGCAAAGACTGTGTATTTGAATTACTTGTTATATGTCATGTATTCCTTGATGCTTGTCAAAATAATAATCATGAGAAAATTATATGTGTAATAGGATAAAAATGAGGTAAATTACTCATTTTTTCATGCTATGATTTTGCATGTAAAGTTATGAAATCATATACCAAAGATAAAGACCTTATATCTAACATCATAAAAGTACTTCCTTGATTTGGAGAAGATATATATGATGTCATAAAAGCATATTCAAGAATGTCCTAGATCCAGAGAATGGAATTCAGGGTGATATGGACAAGTTCTCCAAGGATATATTTGCTTCAAAATATAAGGTGCCCTAGCATTTACTGATAAGGAATGCTTCTGTAAAGAGTTACTTCTTCTACAACATAGTTACCCATCATGGCCTCTAATTCTGTACACAAAAACTTGGGTTAAGTATTCTTCATTAGTTATTCTTTCTAAAATAATTGCTCCTTTGAGGAGAGTATCCCTATGACATTATTACAATGCAGCCACATATAGTGTGACTTTGTAGAGATTTTACTAAGTTTCTTCCCCCTCCATTAAAAAAAACCAAGCAAAATAAGACAAAGTTAATTTCAGTCATGTTAGCCTAGTTCCAAATAATATGTTAGTTGAGTATATAGAATATTAGCCAAACATATCCTTAATCTTTATAGAAATATCTTTTATATTTCTGGTTTAGATTTCTGTATTGTTTTACATGATCTCCCAGAGTTTGAGTGTGAATAAATTTATAGAATTATTAAAAGTCTTCTTTTTAAAAATAAATTGCTGAGATGATTTGTGTTTTTGAGTGTTTAAAATTGATATTTAAAATTTGAAGTTTAACTTCTATTTGGCTTACAGGATAACATAGGCTATGCTATTTTAAATGTATTTATGACAAAATTTTGCATTGATTTTATGGTCTTAGAACATGTTGGTTGATTAAAGAATTTTTTGTAGAGAGACT
>NC_133618.1:286977771-287057026 GCF_048593235.1 Sminthopsis crassicaudata
GGCGCTCTGAGACACAGTGTGCTGTTTATCATACAGATTGGACACCTCATTCTAGATCCAAGATCTTTTCCTCAACGCTGGGAGCTGTCCTTTCAGCACCACAAAATTACCGCTTCAAGTTGCATTGCAGTTTTTTTGTTTTTTTTTTCCCCCTTTATCACCGGGAGCTTTTCTTTCAGCACCACAACATTGCAACTAGACTTTTAAACTGCTGCCTTCCTCTTTGCACTGAAGACCAATTTCGTCTGTACTTGCAGTTATTGCTATTACCTGTAGGACTTTCAATCCTATTTCATCCTACCCCACCCCACCCTTAAAACAGTTAAAAGATATCTATTTCTGTGGAAGTCATTTTCTCATTGAATGATCAGAAACAAAGACAAATTCTAACCTTTAACGGCTCATTCTGACTCATTGCTTTAATAGATCTAAGCCCTTTTTTCTGCTTATTCGACTCCTTCAAGCTTCCCATCACATCTGTAACAAACTTTTAAAACGATATTGCCACACCACCATGCACAAGCCTACCTGCACAGGAGAGTTAGTTTATTCCATCGCATTCAGATGGTTGACAGAGGTTAGCAAGTCCTGTATTATATATATATATATATATATATATATTATATCGCTTTCTAAGAAAGTGCATCTTAATGTTTACTTTAAGAATGTGTAAATGGTGCTATCAAGAATCTGATAAATTTTATCCCAGTTTTTTGTGTACCACTTCGAATGTATGAGATTTATTTTTCTATTGGAAAAAAAATAAACAGTATAAAAGCATTAAAATTGGTAGATTTTAGTAATTTAACAATGAATGGAATCCCTATGTTATAGATCCTAATTTGCCTTGGAGATTTTATGATGGTAACACAGATTTCAACATCTTCATTGATAGTCACATTTCTGTTGATACATTTTACTTCACAAGCTGATTCCTCACCAAACTCTCTTATGTAAATTTTATCTGCTATGAGATTTCTACACAAAGGGCATCCTGATTCACCGAGGCAGCAGTTGAAAGAAGATGAAGAAATTCAGTAATTTTTATACACAATCATGATTTGTGACTAGTTACTTTTTAAGGAGGAGAAATACATCACACATTAAATGAGCCCAGCTTTGCATACTAATTTGTAGAGCAATGCAGTCCCTATAAATTTAATAGATATGCTTTAGTTAAATGATGGGAAAAGATCTATTGAGTTGCACATGATTAGAATATAAGATAACTCATAATGTATCTTGCTTGATTTCTCATAGACATGAATATACATTATTATGATAGTTATACATTATTATTTTTCACATGAAAGGTAAGTATCAAATTATTTAAACAGTTAATTATTAGAATATAGCATATCTTTTAAATTATATTTGATGTGTACCAAAATTAAATAATTCTTTCAAAGAAGATGCCAATATTACATATTGAATCATTTAAGATTTGTTATATGTTATTAAAATGGAAGGGAGGAGTGAAGGAAAAAATTGAAGTGTTAGCATATAGAATAAGATAGGATGTCATCCTACTGGTCTACATTAAAAAGTCCACTGTTCTTGAATTTGAAGCATTCTCTTGTATCATTAATAAAATAACATCAATTGAAATTTGTAAATAAAATGTTGTTTAAATTTAAAGTATTCACTATTTTGATTAGATTATTTTTAAGGAAAAATTATTTTAAATGTATGTGCTGGATTTTTTTAAAATAATTTTTATAATTGCAATGGAAGGGCATTTGTCTCACTACAAGTGGTACAGAAATTAGTATTTGGGGTTACCATAGAAATATAAACAAATTGAACATGTGGAACAAATTTTAAGCTCATTTTGGAAAACAGTTCTGTAGAGATGCATATTTGTATTTATTTCTTTAATAAATCTGCAAATAGCTTTAAACTCAAATTAGTTTTAATTATTTAAATCATTAGTTCTCTTAAATGTAAACAATATAGCACCTGTTTTACCTTTCACTTTATGAAAACATTGTCACACAGAAACTAAGACTGATAGTAGAAACTCTAGGTAGATCTTCATTTATTTGAAAGTCTTAAGATATTTAGTAGTCTAAATAAAATCACCTCCATGAAATGATGTTGAAGTCCAAATTAAAAGAAACTTGGCTCTTTTGACTAATGTACTAAAATATAACAATGCAGTCACCTGAAAAACAATTTGCATCATCTACAGCAGAGTATCAAGATGAAGAAAGAGCCATAAGCAAATGAAGTCGTATTTTAACAAGCTGACAGTATCATGATGATTTACTTCTATAAAGGTAATCTGTCCCTAAATAATGGTAGTACTTAATGAAAAAAAAAAAAAAACAATTGCTTGGCGATGCCTAAAGATTAGTGTCTTTTAAATATTATTTGAACCATAGTATCAGTTTCCTTTTTTTCCTCAGATATTTCTGAATGTAGATTACATGATAGTTTGCTTATTGTGGTTATTTTAATCAGAAATCTGATTGGCTCCACTGAAGATTAAGGACCATTTCACAAAGTTAAAATTTGTATAAGTAAAAATACCATGAAGCATGCATTAATATAGACAAATTTTCAATTATTCTGCTTGGGCAAGAAGAATCTGCTAAGCAGCTGGTTGGCATTTCGAGTGAGTTGACCAAACATGGAATGTACAGTTTAGTAATTTTGGTACCTTTCCTTAAGCACATGTGGAGTTCTTTTAAAATCGGTAGAATCTTTTAGTGGGTCAGGCTCATAATTAGAACATTAAAGTATACCAGAGATGTCAGTACCTGGCAATGTCCTATTGCAGCTTTGGTTTAAAAAATTAATTTCTTATATCAATATTAAATAATAGGTTGATTATTTTAATGCACTTTATTTCAAGAGATAATACTAACATTAAATTTTTAATTAAAAAACTCAATACTGAAGCAATTTAAATATATCTTAATGTATTCTTACCATTGAGCTATATTTATATGTTACTCAAAATAAAGAACATGATTGAAAAATCTTAAAGGTGCACTAAAATGATGCAATGTGTCCTACAGATTCTTGTTTATGTTTTATTTTAAATATATAATCTATGGATTTTTATTAATGGTTTTTGGAAGCAAAAAAAAATATCTACCAGATTAACTCTGTCAAATTTTAGTAATGTATCCAATCTAGCAAAATAAACCATTGATATCATGAACATTTTGTCATGGTTTGAGGTAAGGTCTTCAACGGAATAAAAAACCAAAATACTAATGAATTTTACATTCTGAACACAACATTAAACAAATACACACATGCACATACACATGCATATATACATATACATACACATATATTGTAAATTTATGCATTGTTAAACTATAACTTTATGACTAATTTGACATTTTGTTTCATTATGTTGCTTTCAAAAAAATCTGATGAGTAAGGTTTTTTTTTAAACTTACTAATTGGAATAAATGCAGAACATCAAAATACCTTCCCAAATCATCATAATTGGAAACCAATATTTAAATTTTTCACATCACTACTAAAAGGTAAATAAGATATTCTGTATCTATAACTCATGGGTTATGGTTGTGGGTGGTAGAATTATTTGCTGTTTTCCTTTGTAATATACTGTATCAGTGGCATATAGATGGAATGAAATAGAGGGAAGAGGTAATTAGGGTCATTCAAACTCAAAAATAAATTGAGAAGAAAAATAATCCATTATCCATAATAGATACTTTATTTAACTTTTGTCCTCATTTGGCTAATAAAAATAAAACTTTTTCCAGAACTCCATGCTAAATTTGCCTTTATATAATTGAGATTCTACTATATCTTAAGTCCATTTTCTGCCAATGTAGACTATACTCTGCACACCTCTCTGCTTTCTTTATACAGAGTTCTTTTTAAAAGTATTGCTTGTTCATTACCCTAAAGCTTTAAAAAAAAACTGGATTAAGATATTTTCAAGGTGATCTTTAAAAAAATCCATTTGGGAGCTACATTATAGGTTCTGTATTTAAGCTGGTATATTTTCTTTACAATGTTAAAATTACACCATTTTTCCTTTTAAGTTAATGTCTAGTTTTTGTTTTTATTTTAGTTTGAGTTAATATTTTGATCATTTTTCTTTAGAATCATGTGTGATTTCACATTTTGAACATTGGACATTTTAATTAACTGCATTTTAGCATATAGATAATTTTTAATGCACAGAAATATTCCACATACTAATTAGACATTCATTTAGTTCCCCCCAAAATAACATAAAGTGGACCATATTTTTAAAAGTCCCACCATTAAACAATAGTTCTCAGATGTGTTCATTCCTTTATAATACCATCACTCAACAGTATCAGAAACCTTAAAAACAAAGTTTGAACAAAGATCATGCAACAGTGTAAAATAGAGGACTAACATCTAGAGAGACATAACAAAATGAGTTAACCGCTTTTCAAAATGGTTATACATTAGCTTGAGGCCAGGGGGAAGTTGCTTATTTTGTGGGTTCAAGTAAGACATTTGACATGGTTCAGGTAGTTCATTTATCTTGAAAATAATCACTTAATAGGCTCCTGATGAGCACTGAAATGATAGTGAGAGGACTTTCTTATTGCATGAGAAGTTATGTGATGACAGCATCAATGCAGTATAATATTCTATACATAGCATTATTATGGATTGATTGGCCAGTTTCTTTTAGCTCCTTGTCAATATAGTTTTTACCATAGAAGTTGAGGAGATAACGTTGCCACAGTTAATTTGTTATTATAAAAATTATTTAATATAATAATATTATATGTAATAAAAGTAATATAAAGGTACAAGAGTACATATTGGTATTAAAAATAAAAATATAAGAATGACATTAATTATGGCTGTAATAAAATTAAAGTTAGAAAGATGTATAAATATTTATAGAAGGCTGAGTATTGGAATTTAGAAGATCTGTGTTATTGGCTTGCCTCTGCCACTAACAACTTTTGACTTGAGTCTTCACCTCTTTCAACCTCAGTTTCCTCATTTGCAAGATGAACTTCATTTCTATGGTCTCTAAGATCCTTTTCAGCTCTATAGGAAGACAAAATATTAAATCCAATTCTAATATGAATTGAGGATGTGTATGTATATATTTCATTGGCTTTTCTTTTCCTGGAAAAATAGTTTTCTCCTTAGAATTGACATGTTCATTTTGGGCTAACTTAAGACATCTAGGTATATGTTAGTAAATTACATTTTTTCTAATTTGCCTGATATGTTTTAGGATTTCACTAATGAATTACCTCAGACCACAGACTTAAAAAGATTAAATAACTTTCCCACAATCACATAATTACTAAGTACCTAAGATAGGATTTGAATCTGGGTTCTCCTAACTCCCAGTCTAATACTTTTTCTTCCACACTGCATTCCAGCATTCAATATACAAAAATATAAATCTACAATAGCTAAATTAGGAAGTGATTATTCAAATTACAAAAAGTTTTCATCATAGATCTCCTTAAATAGGAAGCTCTGCTGGCACATTTAAAATGTCATTCATGAAATTTGAAATATGACCTGAAGGAAACTCTGACTCATTCCCACAAGTATAGATTAAACATTAGGAAGATCAATCCCAATAGACTTTCCCCTTGGCAAATGTTTTCCTGTGAATAAAATCAGTATGCTAATTTTGTCAAGGTATCAGTGTACCATGTAGTTGTATGGTGTAGCACAATTTTGGGCACTTTTATTTTGATCTTCAACACATGATTCCTTTACACATGAGATAGTTAATAAATGTTTCTTGAGTTGAATTGTTCCTATAAGACACTGTCAAATTTAGGATCAAAAGATCATTTAGAAGGCATCTATTCATAGAATCAGATGGACCTCTACTGCCATCTAATCCAGTTCCTTTATTTTAAATATGAGAAAATCTAGGGCTGTGAAAGGTCAAATGAACTGACCATGGATAGGAGGTAGCAGAATTTGAAGCTATTTCTAAAGATTTCAAAATTTTTGTGCCTTTCACTATACCTTTATAGCTTAGCTGCAATGTATAGAGTTGCTAGATAAAGCAAATGTGTCTTCTTGTGCACCTAATGTTTTCAGAAAATAATTTAGAAAATAGCAAAGAAGCAAAGAGTTCCTTACATATGAATCTAAGTGTTTGATGTTATACTAAATACTATGAAAAAATATTTTTGATTCATCTGGTAAATAGGAAAGGCTCTTTAAGAATTTTTATTACCTATTACAAGAGGATGTGGGGAAGGATAATGCATTTTCTTAAATTACCCATATAAATGAACTTGAAACTATTCTTATCCAGCTCAGAGTTTCAAAACTTTAAAAGTTGTACACTTGGGGATAAGTTATTGAAACATTGCCCCATATTTTTCTACAGACTAGAATTTATCAAATTTATTCAGCTTTAAAACACTTTACAGTCTAAAATATGTTGATTTGATTTGACATAGCAATCTGAGAATCTTGGAAATATATCATACTTCTTTAATAAAGGAGAAACACCAAATTTTAAAAAAGAAAATAGATGAAATTAAGCCTATTTTTCATATAGAAAATCTACTTATAATAAAGTGCTTTGCTCCCAAAATAAATTCATCTTCAATATTTTAGAAGAGGAAATACCACTCCCATCAAATTGTTCATTTATGTTAGACTATACTCATTATATAACAATGTGTTAAGAGTTACAATCCCCTAAAATGAATTTAATATATGTGTATGTCAGTGTTTAGTGACTTAAGGATTGTGATTAAAAATCAAGTAAGTTAGGTTTTTGAGATGCAGGAATTCAAAAGATATAGGACAAAGTGAAGAAAGTTTTTGTATTTTTCAGTCACAAAACAATCTTAGAAAAAACAATATCTTTATTAAAAAAGAAAGCAAAAGACACATCTTCAAAATGTAAAAAAGAAAACTAGAATGAAAAGAGTGAGATCCTGGTTCCAGGCTCAGTTTTGCCAGGATAATGATCTTAGCCACATCATTTAACCTGAGACAATTGCTCCAAAATGGGATCAGTTTTAATGGTATTAAATTCTCTTCCAAATTGCACATTTATAATTTTCTATATTTGTAAAACCTAAATCTTCATATTTTTGTGATTAATAATGTTTTCATATATATGTAAATGTTATGTTCTAGTTCAGTAAATCGTCAACAGTTTTTGATCATGAAAATAATTATGGACATTATATTAGCTACCATGTTCAATTCAGTTGTACTGCTTAACATAATCAGAGATACTTCCTATGACTTTTTTTGAAATCCCAAATCTAAAAGTAAATCCACAGGTTTTTTTTTAAATGAGTCTTAATAAACTTGAGTCATACAATCCCCATACAATTTTTGTCATATGTCTGAGGACACTGAAGGAAAAGAAAAAATCATAATAAAGATTACTGTTCTAATTGGGAAGTAATTGTGCACAATTATTATTGCTTATATATCTACCTTTGCTATTATAGGTGTGTCATCATGAAAAAATCTTAAGGCATTCCATAAGATTGACAGTCAGAGATGATAACAGTAGCTTTATGGTCCAAGTGATCATTTGGCAGCATGACTGCAGTGTGATCTTCCTAAAAAAAATTATCCTATAATATTTCACACTAAGAACATAATTTCTAAAAATGATTTTCTTGGCTTGAGTACTTTGAAAATACTGCCTTGCCCCCCCCAAAAAAAGAGCCCTGATGCTTCTATGAAATAAGGAAAATATTTTAAACTAAAACAAAAACCTCAATGAGTTATAAAAAAAAGTTTCATAAGAAGTTATATTGTCAATACAAATGATCTTACAGACATTATTAGACAAAATGAACTAAAAGAGGAAAATGCAATTTTACAAAAGTACTTTCCAAATCATTTAAAAGAATACTTGGGTTCATGAATTTGTGGAAATGGAAATTCTAAATATAGGTGTGCAGGAAAGAGTAGAAACACTCAAGGAAACCATTATGCTTAATGTGTTATATTCATTCCTATAGCAACAAAATTCAAGACAGTGTAGGAACATTCAAAGGTGTAATGTTCTTGAGATTTATAATAGTGAAACAACTATAAAAAAGATATGCCGAAAGCAAATGAACATCTGGCAATTAATTGCTTTCAGCTGTTGTTAATGATTTTGGTGAACTGACATTCCGCATACCAAATCAGTTATTAAAAGTGCTTTTGTCATTTTAAAACATCCATAAATCCAGGAAATTCTGCTATTATTTTATAATGTGTGTGGGAATGTACACTGTAAAAAATTGGGTGTTTATCAATGATTTTAATACAACCTCATTAAATACTATTGTGGGATTTTGACATACATGCAAATCTCACACTAAATTATATTTACTGTGAGACATTTGAGTATCATTTGCTAGTAAGAAATAGTACTTTTTTAAAATAAAAATTTGATTCCATATGAATTCAATTTCCCATATAATCCAAGCAGAATAGAATCAAATAAAATAGAAAGTTACTTTTACTGAAATCAGATAAGAAGATGATTGTCAGTGTTAAAATGCAAGTAAGTAATCAAATTAGCTAGCTGGCTAGTTGGCTGACTTCTGTTCTTAAAAAAGAATGCTTAGAAGCATTATAAATGTCTGTAGTAATAACATTTCTTAATTCAAGAATTATAGGTTAACAAATAAATAATATAACAAGTGCTAGTAAATAAAAGTTAAAGCTATACACTTGGAATAATGATGCAATTGTTATAATAATGGAGTAGTTAGGATAATGATAACAATGAATTTAGAAAAGCTTGGTATTGGAAAATTCTGGTAGATATTGACTGAACAAGAATGTGATTCCCAAATCTTCTGGCATATGGCAAGTTGACATTTGCCCTGCCAGAGTGTCAGATTTGGAATCTGCATAATAAAACAGCACAATTAGGAAGAAAGACAAAATTGTTATTATTCTTGAAAAATTAAATTACTCTTTGGGAACTTCTCTTTGAAAATATCACAAAGCATCATTGATTAAATTAAATGCTAAGTCCTAAAATATTACTTTCACTCTAAAGCCAGGGGTAAAGAAAGATCCAAAAGTAATGAGGATTAAAATTAGTGACTTTAGAAAGTTACTGGGAGCATTTTGGGCTATACCATTCAACTAAATTAAAGAGTAATAATATGTTTGTAGTGTTAAAAAGAAAAAAATATCATTTTAAAATACCCGGTTCCATCTTCTTTATTTCAGCACTGTATAAAAAGACAATGGCTGAATTGGGCTTAGGTCCCACATTTGGCACAGAAGCAATTATCACAAATGCATCAAATTGGGGCACTAATGCAAAAGCTATCCAATCAAATTCAACAAAAGTTCATTCAGTTCATATTATATACAAGGTGCAAGGCCTAAAATAACACCATTCTTTTCTTTCAATAAAATAATAGTATACTACTAATCAGTTTAGATAAACATTCTTAGCCATTAACCACACACAATGATTTTTTTATGCAGTACACCAACCTTCAAGATTTGTTAACCAAGTTCTTGGAAACAAGATTGCAATATGAGGCTTAACAGAAAGAATACTAAGCAAAAACTCAGTACATAAAATTCATTTTCCTGCAGTCTGAGTTGGAATCAAAATAGTAGTGAGAACAGAATTATTAAATAACATGATGGGCAAATTTAGGAGTTGAGACAATGCATATTCCATCAGTAGTTGTCATCAAGAATACCTAAGATATGAAGCTACTAGTTAGCCCATATTCTCTTCCAAAATGACTGGAACACAATTCAGTGCTTCACCAGCCTACCTTTGACCTCAACAATCTCTACCTTTTTCTCCAACAGACATTTCTCAGGCTAACTCTTCTAACTGGATCCTTCTCCCCTGAAGCCTAATAGCTTTCTCAGACTTATCCTCAAAATGTTGATTTGAGGGTATCATTAATACTCAAAGCTTTTCCCTAGTTCCTGGAAGTATGAGTGAATAGTATATTTAAGTCCTTCAGCCTGAGTACAAGTCCTTTCTCTGACAGATTGCTATGTGACTTTGACCAAATATCTTAATCTTTCAATACCTCTGTGTAGTATTTTAAGTTTCAGAAATGTGATTATAACTTGCAAGATTTGCCAATCTGCATTTGCTGAGGTTCTCTACCAGGAGTTTTTCTATGAAATTATAGACCAAAAGAGGAAAAAAAATAATTCTGGAATAAAAGAAATAAGTTGGAAGAGTCTTTGTAGACCATCTAGTCTAATCCTTTCATGTTATAGATGAGAAGAGGTTTTAATTTATC
Organism: Sminthopsis crassicaudata; assembly: GCF_048593235.1. Taxonomy (NCBI): domain Eukaryota; kingdom Metazoa; phylum Chordata; class Mammalia; order Dasyuromorphia; family Dasyuridae; genus Sminthopsis; species Sminthopsis crassicaudata. The sequence goes on from NC_133618.1 coordinate 286,987,998, forward strand.
CAGGATCTCAGGTAGAACATTACAGAAGAAGGATTGAGCATAATAATCTTCAGAAATATATTCCTCAAGAGCATTATGATAAAGGTATATGTGAAATCTTTAAGATATCCTCTCAGGACAAACAATTATAAAATAGATACATGTGAGAAAGAGGATAAAGGAATAAGATATTTCCAAAAACTAAACGAGAGCATTAATCACTCTTGATCTTTGAAAACATGAGTATGCTACTTTTGCTATATCACTACATTAAAATATAGTCATTTCAGAACACCTCACATCACTTCACCTTGAAAATATTAAATTGAATATTTCAATTTAAGGATGTTTTAAAACATACCAACTTTTCAAACAAGCTGTTATTAAAATAAAGAATGAAAGAAAAATGCAAATGACAGAAGACAATAATACAACCTGATGTGGAAGAGTAATTGAATATATATCATTTATTCACACCCTAGATAAATGTTGATAAATAGAAAGAAAACATTTTGATTATTTTAATTCATCAATGACATACTAGGAAAAGCATTAATATTTAAAGATCAGGGTTTAGGTGTTTTGTTTTGTTTTTTAACTTTTCTAAGTACTAGAACTAAAAATTGTGTTCCCAATGGCCAACAATTGAATCTATTGACTGATTCTTGTCAGTTTCTCCCAATAAAGGTAGTTCTGAAATACTTGACAAGTCAGAGATAGAAGCTAAATATAATAGAATATTGGATTCCAAATAGCCTGTGATGGCTTATGCAAAATGATTCAAAGTACAGGAATGAGGAATAATGAGTGGACACCGAATCTTATTTTAGCTCAATTATCCACTATGTTGTACATTCCCACTTAATACTATTTAAGGATAAAATTATTTCAAAAAAAAATATTCTATGAAAGCAAGGGGAAGGGCAGAATGACATTTAACATTAAAAAATACATTTTATCAACAGTATTTAAAATAAAGTTTAGCTTTGGTGAATTGAGGGATTTTTTTGTTAATTTTATTCAGGTTTAGAACCCCTTTATGTCTTTGACCTTGGAAACTATGTAAAATACATAAAACAAAAACATTCATTCACGAAAACTTGCCATGTTGAGTAGAAAATATCCCTTATATACTATCTCCTTTGGGTTATTTCTCTTACCGACTTCATATCTTAACTGAAATATGCATTGTTGTGACTGTTACAGTAATATATATCAATACTAGTAATCAGATCTTGACTAATTACTACATTTCATAACAGTCTAATTTTGTTTATTAACCACTAGGAAACAAAATTTACCATGAACATTTGCATGAAATATAGTCTAATTTTATGTCTCCCATTTTCTAGTTGTTTTGTATAATTTTGGGGAAAAAAGTGTATATTCATTAAAGAAAATTCTATATACACAAATAAGGCATAAATTGGAATAGGTTTTGTTGATAATATCAACTACATAGTGTGCAGTGAGAAGACAAATTTTTTTTCCTGTGGGATATAGTGATCAAAGAAAATTAATAGATGTACCTTTATTTAATAATGTATTTTAAAAATATACACTTTGTACTTTTTAATTGCTTTTAAGCTCAAAAATTAAATTAGTCCACCAAGCCTAGCAAGTTTTGAAATTTTAGTCCCACAAACTATGTTTTCTAAACTAGGTGTCAACAATTTCTTTGGTCCTTCCTATATTTTTAAAGATATGCATGAAATCTATGTGTAAAGCTATTAGGTGACAAAGGAGATTTTCATGTGTCTATAATACCTTTATCTGCACTGCTATGTTTGAATACTGTCCAAAATTAGAAAAGGAAGAAGCCAAAGGGAAAAAAAAAATTATGATGGCCAGTTTCCTCACTTAACATAAAGCATCTGTATATAATTACCTCACCCCCTCAAAGTAATCCACAGAATCTTTGTTGTAAAAGACCTCAGATATTCTAGTCCAATCTACATACTTCAATTGGAATCAACCCTGCCCTCCTCCTCCATTATCAACAAGTGGTTGATCCAACCTTTAATTTGATGACCTCTGATGAGCAGAAGACTACCATTCAAAAGGGGTAAGTTCCAGATCTACTTTGCTTTATCTTTATAGCTAGGGCCATAATATAGCCAAGTGTGAAGACATATTTTAAAGAGAAGTATCCACCTTCTTCAGAACAGAAGGAAATCTTTCTCAGTCTACCATGTAGCCTACTTCTAACTTCTCAAATTATTTAGGTTTCAAATAGTTGAAATGAGTCTGTACTGAAACTAATAGGTTAAAAAGATTAAAAAAAAAACTAGAAGGGAAATCATAGCAAAAACAAGTTATGCTGCTTTTTCATTTTCTGCTTACAGAAATACTAGGAGTTTCACAGTTTTTATGTGATTTGAAAATGTGAGGCAAAAATTAGTATTTGCAATGATTTAATAGATATTCTCTAAATATACACTGACTTCATTATTTCAAGATGTAAGTTAGTCAGTGTGTATTCTCCTTCAATGAATACAAAATACAATTCTTCATGATTTAATAGATAGCTAAAACAAGTTCATCCCTTCATAGCCAATCTTCTTATATTGAATTTCTCCAAACTTAGGAGAACTGCTCCTTGGACAATAGGAAAGTGACCTATCTATTCCCAGCCCTTTATATAAATGTTTACCAGATTTGTCACTCATAGCAGATCCTAGGTTATCTTATACCTTTGTGAAGACTGGATCACCATCATACCACATCCATACCACAGTGAGCTTTAACTGGAGGTTGATATGAGAAAATGAACTCAACTAAATCATTCTTGGACTTTCTTCCTATCAAAAATAAAGGATCACCATATGACAATAGCAGTCCTGTCTCAAAAATCAGTGGTGAAAAAGACTAGCTATCATTCTTATTTCAAATCTGTAGGTTCTAGCTAAAGATTTGATTCAGCATTTGAACTACATATCTGGCAATCAGGTAAAGTAAAACATTAAGTATCCTTGTAAAACACTAAAAATATGATAGATCTATAGTAAATCAGAATTAATGGGATAAGAGTTAAAAGTCAAGGGAAAAAATGCTTCTAGTTCCCATGATGTTATCATATAAATGTTATGTCACAAATAATCTAGATTTTGACCAGGTAAGTAAAAAGGGAATTGCTTTTCATTCATTGTGTTCTATAATTAGGAGGACATGAGTTACCAAAATAATATTACCTTGGCCATGGATATCCATAGTTGGACTAATAAAAAAAAAATGAGAGCTCCTTGGCTTACATAGAGTAATCAGAATAAGATAGATAATATTAATGTGTGTAAATTTTATTACATTTATATATACATATGTATTATACATACATGTGTGTGTGTATATATATATATATATATATATATATATATATATATATATATATACGTATGTATATAAGGAGTTGGGTATTATATGCTTCAAGAAACTAAAATAAATGAAAAACAATAGTACCCTAAAACTGTCTAGTCTATTAGACTTGTTTGTACAACACCCATTTTAAAGCCTTTCCAAAAACAAAATAAAAACCTTGAGATTTGGCTTTTTTTCTTTTGTGAATGCATGAAAAAGATAATTTTTTTGGAAGAGAAGTTATTGTTGTACAGAAGAGATAGTGTTTGGTTTAGCACTTCCCCCATCCTCATCCCCTCAAAAAAATTTTGTTTTCTGTTTTGTCATGATGGACAGACTAGCCAAACTTGTCAGAGCTTCCTGATTGTTTATTTATGAGTTGTTTCTAGTAAGCATTATGGTTGACTGTCATTGGCTCAGGTTGCTGTTTCCTGATCTGCACTTTAACACACACTTTAGTACTATCAGTCAATCAAGTATTCATTAAGCACTATTTATATGTCTGCCACTGGACTAGGTCCTGAGAATACAAGTACCAAGAATGAAGCTTTCCCTATTCATAACAACCTTATATTCTGAAGTTTGTATATGAATGAATAAAAATAAACTGAAATTAGTCTTGCTCAGTTCAGAAGTCTCAAGTAAACTCTGCCTGCCATCCTCAGTATGATAACTACATTGCTTGGAGAAAGCACACTGGTAGTCATAGTTAATAAATATCACATGACACAGCAGAGCAATAATATTTATATACTATATAACATATAACATGGTGAGGCACGATATAATAGATAATCTGGAATATACAGGGTCAATCCCAATTCATGACACATGTTTAGTTGTGTGACACTGGGAGTGTCACTTAACCTCTCAATTCTTCAAGCAGCTCTTTAAGACTATAAATTGGAGAAAAGGTGACTTGAATTGACCTAGGTGTTTTATTCACCCAGGAGTTCCTTGTAATAATGAAATTCAGAGATTTGGTCCAAAATAAAATAATATTGTGTAAATTCAGACATCACATCCTACAGAATCACATATATGATTGCCAATAGTAACAAACACAAATAGTAATATTTCACTGAGAGCCTATATGGTGCAGTAGATAATGGAATCTTAGGAAGACAGAGTTACAAGTCCTGTCTAGCTCTGTGACTGGCGATGTCATTTAACCTTAAAGTTTTCTAAGCAATGTTCTAAGACTATAAGTTTCAAAGAACTATAAGTTTCCCTCATCTGTGGAGGGAATGTCCAAACTGGTACTTCTCCACAATGCTGATATCAAATCAGTCCCTGGCAGTTCATCCTCTCTTAAAAAAAAAATGGGTATGGAAAAACTTAAACACTGGAGAAAAGACTTATCCAGACATTACATAATTGTATCACAGTTGTATTATGTGTATTACCAAAGACTCTAATCCCCTGTATTGTTTTTCAGAGTCAAGGACAATATGCTTGCCTATCCAAAGTTGTAAGTGGTTAAATTACATAAGACCTAGAAGCAGAAAATTTCACTAGGTAGGTGACAAGATAACTAAAGGACAAGACCATGATATGGGAACTCTGTCTACATTCTGTAGCCACATGCTGCTGATTCTCTTATAATGCACAGGAAGTCTATACTTCAATCATATAAACAGGAAGAGAAAAGTATGTATGAAATGCTATTGAATAATGCACACATTATACCCTATGACACAAACCTTCCCACAACCAATATTAAATGTCCCTTGTTTTACATCTTTGGAAAGCCTGATCTCAAAAGACTTCAGAGAAACACTAATTGAGACATAATCTGAGTAATTAGAAGACAATATGAAGTGTCCATCTTTTGCAAGAGTTATTTCTAAGTAGAACTAAAAGACGGGGTTAACATACTAAACACATGAAATGTACTCATCAAAAAATGCCCTTTTTAAACTTCATACATTCATTTCCTGGTATCCTGAGTATTTATGGTGACAATGGTAACAAGGTCTTTGATTTATTGAGTACCTCTCTTTCTTAAAAACTCTCAGTGGCTTCCCTTGTATCTCACCATTGAGTCCTTGATCCTTAAGTTATTACCATCATCTGATAATAAGGGAAGCCCACTGACTTCTGCAATTCACTAAGGGACCCCGATCTGAGGATATGACAATCAGTCCACATGCCATACACAAGATGGTGCAAAATGGCAGCTACAGTTCCTATGATTCAATATCATATTACTTCAGGAACATTACAACTTTGCATACTTAATTTGTCTTAGGTAATGTTCATTTAGGGAACTGGAGGTAACATAAGACACTTTCTTTATAACATGTAAATCTATGGCAAGAGAAGGAATGGAGGCCCTTATATTATTTGCCCCCTCTGAAAGGAAGGTCAAGGATTATTGTTTCCATTCTGAAGATGGACCAACAGACAATGATGTAGTGATTTCCTTAGGCTTTCTAAGTAAGCTGCTGGCAGAGCTGCTGGTAGGATTTGGGTTTCCTGGATCCCAGCCAACAGTGCTTTCCACTAGAGCAAAACATTTCCTTAAATTGTGCTTATGGAGAAAAAACTCATTCTGATGTAATGGTTCTATAAAAAGGAAATCTCCTTTCAATGCTCAGCAGGCACATTATAATCCATGAAGCAATGACATTAAAAAAAAAAAATAGAACAGCCAGACCTTACTGCTGGTGTTCTCAGTTCTGAGGATAAAAATTAAAAATAAAAGTTCATCACCGTTCATCAGTGAACTCATTTATTGAAGCAGTTTCATCATCATCATCTGAAAGGTAAGAGGCAATTTGGCCCAGTGGATAGAGAGCTGACCTGGGAACCAAGAAGGCCTGAGTTCAAGATTGTCATCTAACACAGACTGAATTCGTGATCCTGTAAATATTACAGAATCTGTTAGCGTTCAGGGAGATTCTTTGAGACTTAAGTTGCATAGAAGGTACCAATCTGTATCAGTAGAGTATTTCATATGCACATCCCTCATGCCAGTAAAATTACATATCCAGTCCCTGTGACCATCAGCTGAGACAGGCTACAATGTAGCAAATTTTAAGTACCTGAGGGTCATGAGTGGTGCCTGCAGTCCTACAAAGCTGGATGGAATATGTAATGAAGAAGCAATAAGAACTAACATCAGTTATCTGCCTTCTTATTATAGGATAAATTCTCCAGTGTCAAAGGCAACCCAAAGCTATAACTATGTATCTTTATCTATCTATCTGTCTTTTCTATCTATGTTTTTATTTATACTTACCTATTTCCTTACAAACAATGACTCATGAGTTCACAGAGCTAGAAAACATCGTGGAAGAAGGAGAAAAGAGATGGATTTAACAGCTATGTTCTCTACTTGAGACAAAGATCAGCCATCCTGCCATTGGATCTTGAAATTCCCACAGAACTTTTAAGACTAAATAAAGATCTCTGCTAAATTGTAATTTTGTCCTGGGAGGGGATCTTACATTTATCTATTCACATCTTAGTTGAATTTAAAAAGCATTAGCCTCCACTACAATTCAACACTACAACTAAATAAAGATTTATTAAAAGGTTACCAAATACAACACACTATACTAGATCTTGAGATGCCAAAAATGAGTAAATAAATAAAGCATTTCCTACCCTCAGAGTATTTGCATTCTATGTGATAGGGGTAGGGGTGGAGGACACAATGTCTATATAAATCAGTAAAATTCAAAGGAAACTGAGGAAGGAGAGAGACATTATGGTTATGGGGAGGGGAAGAGAGTGAAGAGATAGCAATCTACAAATATACATCTCAATTGTGATATAGGGAATGCTGGAATTTGGAGGAACTGGGTTCAAATTCTTGTTCTGCCAGTTACTGTGGAACTTTAGGTAAAATATTTAATCTCTCCACATCCCATTTTTTTCATCTAAGACAAATCAGGAAACTAAACTCTTAAGATCCCTCTCTGTTCTAAATCTATGGATCTATAAGTAGTCTAGAATACTGTCTTTGGCTTGAGAGAAGACACAAAAGCAAAACACAGCTACTACCTTCAAAGAGCTTACAATCTTTTCAAAACTATCATATTGTGCCTAAAGAGAGTTCTAAAGAAGTTGATGTGTCTCTTTTGTGCCATACCATGGGGCTACAAAGACCCAAGCCTTTTTTTCCTGATCCTCAAGTTTACTTTCTGTCAAGGCACAGATACGTTTAAAAGAGGTAATATTAGTTAAAGGGTTGGACCATAAAACCTTTCTCACCTTTTGTTTTACTCCACATATATTGATTGAACAAGGGTTGAGTAAGTTGATTAATGGTTGAAAAGGAGGATGAAAAAGATTGGGGTAAGGTGGGAAGTAGGATGCCTAAGACACATTTAACCTACTTCACAATTCTGCCTCGGACTAGACCTAACAGAAGTTATGTTCCTTTATTATTCTATCATTTAACCTACTAGCACCTTTATTCCTTTCCCTCATTTAATCTTCCATATGCCCTACCCTCTCCCTTTATATTTCCCTTTAATACACTGTCAACACTTTTGCAGGGAGAGAATCTTTTCCTTTGCCTGCTCAATAGCAGCCCTAAGCCCTATGGAATGTTTGGTAGAGGAATAAGTTAGGGATAGGGACAGATATTGAGAGAAGAAATGTTAAAAATATTATGAGCCTTCAGTAAGCTTTTCAGTTGTGCAGATGGACCTCAATAATGAGAGAATCAAGAGACTATATGTACCAATAAAGCTATTTAGGTTAAATTTTGCAACAGATTAAAATCTAGACAATCACCTGCAAAGACTCCAAAAGCATCCTTTCTGTTAAAAAGGAATGTTAGTGCTAAGTAAAATGCCCTTTTTGGGTGATCTCTATTGATAGCAATGTTTCTTGTCTGAAAAAATAACACAAATATGTTGGTTCTGGCCTTGCACACACACATACTGATTTCCTTGTCATTAGAAAAAATAGGCACCAGATCTTATGAAAGATGGCAAAAACTATATTCTCCACAAAAATACATGCAAAAGTTAAGAAATAGGCATGTTCATTTAAAATAATATATATTCAGGTAAACATATAGTGAATTAGAGCAGCTAAGTGACACAGTGGATAGAATGCCAAGACTGAAGGCAGGAAAACTCATTTTTATGAGTCCAACTCTGGCCTGACACTAACCATGTGACCCTGAGCAAGTCATTTAATCTTGTTTGCTTCAAATATTCATCTGTAAAATGAGCTAGAGAAGGAAATAACAAACCATTTCAATATCTTTACTAAGAAAATCCCAAATGGGGTCACAAAGAATTGGACATAACTGAAATGATCAAACAACAAAATGTAGATCTTCTCTCTTTCTGCCAACCATATATCCCAGGTTACAAAGATTTAAATAATTCGGGAGGATAAAATAGAGTGGGAAACTGAGCCTTAATTCTATTATGTTAGTATTGAGCTAATTTTTCTATTGACCCATTTAAATAGTAAGGAAAACTGGAGAAGAAAAGGAGTCCTTCCCTCATTTTCCATCATTTGGAATTTTTAACTTTTGAGTCCACTTCTTTTGAAAGCTTTAGGAGTGTCAATACCAGGGAAACAAAAAAGAAGCTACAAAGAAACAGAAATTTCTCTTTACTAGGATCAGCATAGGATATTATTAGCATATACCTTGTTTTATTTAAAAAATGCTAAGGGATATAAATCTCCATTTCTTTAGCTACTTCCATTCATACCTCCTCTAACTTAACTCTAGAATACCACAATTTGTCCTCAAGAATTAAGGAGTATCCCCTATGGATAAAAGACTTTGTTGTTTTATTCTACTTCCCATTTTGATTGATCCTTTAAAGGGTTAATTATGTAACAAGAAACCCATCATGTGGAAGGAGTCCATAGTAACCTTCTTAATGAAAAAAAAAATTGACTAAGCCCAATGTGGAAAAGTTTGAAAGTTATGCATTATATGAAAAGGTTATTTTGCCCAGAGAACATTGAAGATGATTAGAAAGCAATCTTAAGACTATAAAAAAAAAAAAAAAAAACTTTTCAAGAGAGATGGTAGGTGATTGTTCTCTGTTTCTGTTACGAGTGGAATGAAAGAATGGATATAAGTTATATTAGGAATCATTTAGGTTGAGAAGTAGAGGCAATTTCATGACTACAAAGGCTTTGTGGTTCAGAAATATAATACCAAAAAAGTCTTCTCTAGGGCCTTTTTAAAAAGATACAGGTTATTCTTTCTGAGATACTTGTATTGAGTCCTATTCAGGGACAATGATGGACAATAAGTCCTCTAAAAATATTCTCCAGGTAGAATATTTAGGAATCAAGGAATTCTTCATAGACTTTTTGGGATACACATACATACACATACATGTGACATAGGACACACATACACATACAGACTGATTTACAGTAGATGCTTAATAATTGCTAGTTTCTTTCCCTCCTTCTCCCTTCACCATTCTTATTCAAAAGGAGAGAAATATCCATATTACAAATTTTACTGGCTTATTAGATTATTGTCACTGAAGTCTTACTCTGATGCCTCATTATGGGTAAAGACAAGCCAAGGTCCTGAAAGGCTATGCTGGAAGAATACAAACTCTGCTAGAAAGACTTCCAGCATAGTTCAGGATAAAGACCCTATCTGTTTTGATGGACCAAACCAGTTCATTTTAAAAAGATTAATTTCCAAATTATTGACCGACAGGTAATTTAATAGTTTTGAACAAAATGACATATGGAAAGAATATCCATAGCAATGAAATCATGAATACCTGAGATTATAAGACTTTGAATGTCTTCATAATAAGTGATTTTTTGTGGGGTTAAGTGACTTGCCCAGGGTCACAAAGTTAGGAGATATCTGAGATAGATTTGTTAAGTATCTGAGAACAGATTTGAACTCAAGTCCTTCTGACCTCAGAATTGGTGTTCTCTCCACTGTACCACCTAGCTTCCCCAATAAGTGATCTTTCTATAATACTGCCAAGTTGCAAAATACTTTTACTTACCTTAGTCTCATTAGAGCCTTTTTAACAATCCTGTGAGGCAGGTACTCTGAATATTATTATCCTTGTTTTATAGCTAGAGAAACTAAGATTTAGGGAGGTTTATGTGACTCAGCAATGCTTACAGAGCTAGCCAGTGCTAGGTTTGAATCCATGTCTTCTGGAATCCAGATCAAACACATACTATCTTATTCTGTTTCTTCTGAGATTAGGTCTCTAAGCAAATTTTCCCCTAATACCAAAAGACCACAATAATAAGAATTAGCATATTTACAATGCATTTTGAAGTTTGCAAATTGGTTTATATTCATCTCATCTTTCCTCATACCAACCCTGAAAGGTAGATGTTATTATTATCCTAATTTTACAAATGAAGAAACAAGCTTTGAGAGCTCACATAACGTGTTTGAGTTCTCACAGCTAGTAAGTATCTGAGACAAGGCTTTTTTAGTGAGAGTGCAGAGTTCTTTCCACTGTCATCTAGCTCTCCACAGCATTAAAATATAACATTGTATGCTTCTTGATATCAGGGACCTACAGACAGTAGGTGATCAATAAATATATACAGAAAGAATGCATTGGAAAAGATGCTAAGAAAGGTCAAAGCACACTTAGAGATCTATAGTCTCATGAGATTTTTGAAAATCAAGGCATGTTTCCTGTTTCTACCCAAGCAAAGATACACTACAAGAGAACTGATATTTTTAATTTTGTGTGGCAGATTAGAATTATTCCCCTAAATAAGAAAAAAATTCCCAAATACAAGCACTTATAATAAATTGCTTCTAGGAGAAGACACTGTTTTCACACAGAAGTCAGTGGGGCAAAAGGCTTTTTCAGTATTCTAATAATAAAAGATTCTTGGCAAACACTAGGGATGCTTTTTTCTGACCCTTTGTCCTGGCAATGTTTGTAGGTAATGTTCTCACTCTGCTCCATCAGTGTTTGCCTAGCTACCAAATTAGCATCCTTTTATTAAAGCTTATTTTATTAGGAAAGCAATAAAGGTAAGTGGAGAGACCACTGGCTTAGGAGTTACAGAATGTTAGAACTGGAAGAGACGTAAAAGACTATCTATCTAGCTCAAACCTTTCATTTTGTAGATGAGAAAACAGCTATAGAGAGACTGGCTTAAGATCATCAAGTGGCAGAGATACAAGAAGAAATTAAATTTCTTGCATTACACTTTTTCATACTCCATTTCTGATGCTGACACTGGCCTTGATAATGATCAGAACTTGCATATATATAGAATGATCAGGTTTGCAGATCATTTTTGCAGATCATTACAATCATTACAGATAAACATCATTTGATCCTCATAACAATGGTAAGGTGGCTTTTTCACATAGATGAAGAAGTTGAGACAGAGATTAATTGACTTGCCCATGGTCACACAACTTGTAAAAGTCTGAAGTCAAATTGGACTTCAGATCTTGCTGACTCAAGTCAGGATCTGTATATCGCACACTACTTAGTGTCAACTACCACAACATATGGGCCAGAATAAAAGTCCTCAGAGTTCACTTGTCCAATTTCTTGCCTTCATACAAGCTTACATGATTAAACAAGAAAATTATCTCCTTTCTCCTTGATGTGTAGGGAATGGAAGTTCAATGAAATTCACCACACTAGGAAATGGAAAAAGTACATAAAGACATGATGGAGTTTCTAAATGAACTTTAAATCTTCAATTCTGAAAGAGACAGAGACAGAGAGGGACAGACAGAGAGACAGAGATACACAGAGAGAGACAGAGTGAGAGGGACAGAGAGAGAGAGAGACAGAGAGAGAGAGAGAGAGAGAGAGAGAGAGAGAGAGAGAGACAGAGACAGAGACAGAGAGAGAGAAAGAGAGACAGAGAGAGAGTGAGAGAGACAGAGAGAGAGAGAGAAAGAGAGACAGAGAGAGAGTGAGAGAGACAGAGAGACAGACAGACAGAAAGAGACACAGAGAGAGAGAGAGAGAGAGAGAGAGAGAGAGAGAGAGAGAGAGAAGAGAGAGAAGAGATAGAGGGACAGAGAAACACAAAGAGATAGAAAAAAAGGAGACACACACAGACAAAGACAGAGAGACAGGGGGCATCTAGATGGCACAGTGGATAGAATATCAGCCCTGAAATCTGGAGGATCTAAGTTCAAATTTGGCCTCAGATACTTAACACTTCCTAGCTGTGTGACCTTAGGCAAATCATTTAACCCCAATTGTCTCAGCAAAAAAACAAAAAAAAAAAATAAATAAATAAATAAGTAAATAAATAAATAAACAAACAAACAAACAAATGAATGAATGAATGAATGAATGAATGAATGAATGAATAGATAGATAGATGAATGAATGAATGAATGAATGAATAAATAAATAAATAAACAAACAAACAAACAAATAAATAAATAAATAAATAAGTAGACAGAGATATAAAGAGACAAAATAAAGACAGAAAGAGAAGAGAAACTATAGGAGTGAATAAGTGAGAGAGACAGAGAAAGAATTGAAAGAGATACAGAGACAGACTGAGACAGAGAGACAAAAACAGAGAGAACTGCTATTCAATTCATGGAGTTACATTCAAAATGAACTAGTAATTATGCTTTAGTAGGACTTACTTGATATGAATATTTTCAAAGAGTGGGCAATCCAAAAATCAATTCTATTTGGTATTTTACACAATGATGTGTACATTGTTGCTTACAGTTTCTTTAGAAAGATATTAAGATTCCTTAAATCCTCACACAGGTGTTCTAGAGTTATTCCAGCAAAGAGAAACCAGTCTCTAATCAGTGATATGTACCGCTAATTCACACAGGGCACACACAAGGATTATCAGAAGGGTGACTAAATTTTCTTGAGTGTACTTAGAAATCTTAGGAGCACAGGTTCTGTGATCAATTAGTAATAAGACCTTGGGCAAGTTTCTTTACCTCTCTAGGGATTCACTTTCATCATATGAAAAAAAAAGGTGAATATTAGATGTTTTCAACTGTCCCTTGAAGTTCCAGTGTTCTCTGAATCTAGGCACTTTGAATCCCAGCACAATTGTTTATCATCAAACACATGTTGATTAAGTTTCTTCTTGGTGCTAAGCATAGAGAAACAAATAACAAAGCCAGAGGAAGTCAAATCTCCCTCATACATTAAGAATATTATTGTCAAGCTAAATTGACCTTCTCAGATTATTTCTCACTCTCATGTGGGCAGCTAGAGAGAGACAGATTGCATGGTACACTTTGAGTAGAACATTGGATTTGGAGTTAAGAAGACCTGATATCAATTCTTGCCTCTTCAGCATCCTGAGTGAAGATGGGCAAGTCATCTAACCTCTCAATGTTCTAGGCAATTCTCTAAAATCCCTGATGAGAGAGGAAATTTTTTCACTTGAGAGTTCCCTCTCCAAAGAAATCAAGGGTCCATTTTATCTTCCTATCTAACACATTGCTTGGCCCATAATAGGAGCTTAAATGCTCATTCTACAAAGACCACTATATACAAGTTAATAGAAGATGAAGGGAACACTGACAATTAGGTTTACTTTTTTGTTTGTTTTTTTGAGAAAATTAAAAATAAATGACTTACCCAGGGTCACACAGCTAGGAAGTATTAATTATCTGAGGCCAGATTTGAATTCAAGTCCTTCTGACTTCAGGGCTGGTGCTCTATCCACTGTGCCACCTAGCTGCCCCTTAGGCTGACAATTAGGGAGATAGAAGAAACTAAGTTTTCCAAAACAGAAGGTGGGAAGGAACATTCCCAGTCTTGAGAGAAGCAACAACAAATAGCATTTTAGACCCCACAAAGTTCTTATGCATCTGGTCCAAATGAATAGGTAGAGCAGAACTGTGTGTTCCTGCAAGACTGGCTCCCTGGCATTTGAATCTGACATATTGGTTGATCAAATGTGATTGATTTTTTTGTCAGCCTAATGAAGTATATACTTTCATTCTTCCTTATTCATTAGATTATGTAAACTCCTGCCAAAGACCACTTATAGCCTTTCCTTCGCTAACTCACTGAACTAAGAGATCTCCTGATGCATTAGTGTCTCCCAAGAGATGATTCCACTCCTTGGTATTACAATTCATTATCTCTTCAATCATATTGCTTCTTGGGGATGCATGATGATGCACCCAAGTTTAGAAATACCAAATATATTTAATCCCAAGGACCTAGTTATTGTGGAATACTCTATAAAATAACACAGAGGTAAATCCTGTGATGTATTTGATTTTTAAACCAAAATCTATATTTTTCAATCTTCTCTCCCCTTTCTACCTTAAAATAGAAAATCCCTTGATTTCAAAGTAAACTGGTGACATATTTATTCCTATGGTGGAAAGATGAGGTGGTTCTGTGGAAGAATTTTGACTAAATTTGGAGTAAGAAGACTTTGGTTGAATCCTAAATTCCAAGTTATTTTTACTTAAGTGTCTTTGGACAAATCACTGCATTTCTCTAGGCCTCAGTGCTTGTATCTGTAAAATAAGTATCTCTGTAAATGATGTTAAACTCAAAAATAGATCCATGATACTATATACAATGATCACTGTGATTGTATATTGATTTAGAATGCCACAAATTAACATATAATCTATTTTTATTTATTTTGTTGAATACTTCCCAATTACATTTTAAACTGTGGCTGCACTGTGGAATTTTGTAGCAAACAACCACAGGGCAAAGATTAGCACCTCATTCTATAATATTAATAAGATATCAGTTTCTTCCTTTCTCCTAGGAGGATCCTAGTAACTTTGAACTTTAAGTTGATGGTAGGAGTCAACTTGTCCAATTCTCTCATTTTATAGATGAAGAAACTGAGGCCCAAAGGAATTAAATAACTTGGCCTATGACCACACAGGTTATAGGTGACAGAGCGGGGATTCTGACTCAAAAGCCAGTTTTCAAGTGCTAGGGAAACATGTTTAGAAAGGAAGAAGTTATTTATTTATTCAAAGCCTCAGAGCTAAGTAGCAAGCTGTGAATCAAATTCAAGTATACTGGCTACTGATTCAGCTTTCTTTTAAACTCTACTTTCCATAAATAGTAGTTTATATTCATATAGCCCTTGAAAGCAGTTTCAGCAGGTAGAGGGTGCTGTAGATAAACCTCTAAGTCTCAATTCAAGAATACCTGAATTCAAATCTGGCCTCAAACCCTAGCTGTGTGACCTTGAACTCTGTGTGCCATTTTTTTTTTTAGCTCCAATATCTCCATGGGGATATGAACAGTACCTACCTCCTAGAATTATTCTGAAGATCAAATTAGGTATTATTTGTAAAGCATTTAGCATAACATATAGTAGGCACTTAATAATAATATTTATTCTTTTTGCCCATCTCTTCCCTTCTGTTTCTCCTCAATGACCCTAAGGGAGAAGGTAACTCAAGTATTGTAATACCTACTTTACAAATGTGTCAAAGATTTGCCCACAAGTTAAAAAGCTAAGGCTTGGATGGAAGTCTTTCTTTAGTTTCTAAATCCAGAATTCATTCCCTAAATTCAACTCAGTAAAATTCAATTCACTTTTAAGTTTTTAAAGAAATTTTATCTTGAGTTCTATATTCTCTCCCTCTCCCTACCCACAAGGAAAACTCAATTTATTTCAACAAATATTTAAAGACTGACTTGTGTAAAATAGTCTCTGGAAATGCAAAAATTAAAACCAAACCACTCCTGTCCTGAAGAAGATCACATTCTACTGGGGAGAGAGGAGTAATATTGTAATGCTGGATAAACTGAGGCAAGGCAGAGATTAGGATTTTTAATATTTTAATAGTGGAGAATTTGGATTAGCAAAGCCATACTAGCCATAGCCAGCCAGCTGGATTGGACTCTTGCCTCAAAGCATCCAGCAACCAGCAAGTAATTCCAGAGACTTTTATTCGGCTCCAGCTATCAGGGAAATAAAGGCAAGGGGATGGGGCAGAGCACTTGGGTGAGTGGAAATTCTAGGAAGAACCCATAACTTTTAAATTTTGACAGGTTGGGGATCAAGAAGATGGTCGAGCAGGAGACAGGAAGTCTGAGACCAGAAAGACAGAGAGTGACATGTAGGTATTTGAGATAAGCCATCTGGAGTTTTATGACTCTTTGGAATGTCAGAGTGGCCAGAGCTTCAGTGGCCCTAATTCTCTCAGTCTTCATGGCCAGGAGCGGGGACTGGCCACCAGGGACACTGAGGCAGAACAATTCAGGGAAACTGAGGCAGGGAAACTGAGGTATTACAATATGTCATATATACAAATAATCAGCAAATTAAATAATCAGCAAGTTTAAGGGCCTACTTTTTGTCTGGTACTATACTATGTACTAGGAAGAAAAGACAGAGAATTAATAGCTCCTGACTTCAAGAAGCTTACATTCCAAGAGTCTAGCAAATGTCCCTTGCAAAGGTATCACTTGAATAGTTTTAATACCAGAGAGTTTATGAAGAAAAGGTACGGGGAGGAGCACCCAAAATAAATAGATAGATAGATAGATAGATAGATAGATAGACAGCTAAATAAATAAACGAACGAATGAATGAATGAATGAATGAATAAACCCATGCCTGTGCAGAGGTAGAAATAGGAGATGGAATGCCATTTTTAAGAGGAAAAAACACATAAGACGAACAGGTTGATTAGACCCAAAAGTATATGGAGAGAAGCAACATGCAATAAGGCCTGAAAGATGGGATACAACTAGGTTGTAAAGCTCTTTAATTGCCAAACACAGGGGTTTCTATCTGAAGTGACTGGGATTTGTTGGACACGGAGGGGGATGGGCATCTGCAGACAACTTGGTCAACTTCCTGAGGAAAAATAATTTTTTGTGCTTCATTGGTGGAAAAATTGGAGTTAGTAGGAGACTAAGGCAGAAAAACCAATTAGAAGGCTATTTCAATAGTCTAAAATAAGAGGTGATATGCACTTAAATTAGAATAGAGGTAGAAATGTTAAGATTTGTTAAATAAATAGATTAGTTAGATAGATAGAACATTTATTAAAGCCTGAGCTAGGCATTGTGCAAACCATTGGATATAACAAAGATAAGCAAGCAAGATAGTCCCTGACTCAAGGAGGTTATATTTTTAAAATTTTAATTTATTATATTCTGAACTTAAGAAATAGAACATGCATTTCCACAACATAGTAGAATAGGGGGAAAAAACCACGATGCTTTTATATGAAATTGTAAATTTTTTATGCACAACTTGCTATTCCTTTTAAGTACATAATAAAGTTATCATGCAACTTCCTTTTTTTCCCCCCTCTTCCCCCACCTTACAGATGGCAAGGAGATTACATTTTACTGGGGGAAGATAGAGGAAAGAGGGAAGAACAGGGGGAGGGGGATGAAAGAGAAAATAGCAGGGAAGTGTCTTGGCTCTAGCTGCATGATTCAAACGCTCACTTATAGGGACAGAGGAATAGAAAACAGAGTTGATTTCCAGGTTTCCAGTGGAAAAGAGGTGAGGATGATGGATGAAAAGTAAATAGAATGATAAGGAAAAGCTTCACTGCGTATGTGAAATGAGGAGTCAAGAATGACAAATATGAAAGGGAAATTGAGGAAAGAGAGATTATTAACCTGAGTGGAACTTTGGAAAAAGACAAGAATTCTGAGAGATGGAAAAGAAAGAGAATACATTTGAGGCATGGGAACCATTCATATGACCACAAAGTGAAGGAAAATGAGGGGTAACAAATTCAGAAAATGATTACTAGTTTAGTTTGATTGGGATATAGAGTTTATGATGGAGTGTGATATGAAAAAAAGACTGGAAAATCAAGTGAAATCAGATCATGAAGGACCTCCAATGCCAGATTAAGGAGTTCATATATTATCCCAGAGGTACAAGTGGCAAGCCTCTAGACACCCATGTTCTTTGAGCAGAGGAGTAACATAGCTAGACTTCTGCTTTAGGACACTCATCTTGGTGCTGTTAGCAGGGGAAATGTAGAAACACTAGCATCAGGGAGAAATATTAAAAGGCTATTTGAGGTGAGATATGATCTAGCAGCTACAAACCTTTCAGAAGATAAGTTCATGTGATTATAATTAAGCTATGCTTACCATCTTGAATTACTCATCTTTGCAGTATTAAATACCCCTTTTTTTTCCAGATAATACTGGCATTTAGATTCTAGATGATTATGTGGTGTGGAACATTAAAAAAAAATGCAGAAAGAAAATGCTAAGAGTTTGGTTTAAGAACAGTAGCTGTTTGCTTTAAGTTTGGCAAATGTAAATTGATGCAATATTTTATCCAATTAAAAGCACATGGCTTCCTTCCATGGTTGTGTAAATCACCAGCATTATCAACCTGCAGCAGAAAAGAGGGTACCTCACTTATAGTCAGTATTATTGAGAGTTAATTTGGAATTGTTCATACTCATAGTAATTCATGTCTAGAGCTACTATCAAGAATACAATTTTTGAGGCAAATTTACAAGATAGAGATCTCTTGCTTAGCAAAAAGAGCAAATTTTTTTCTCCTTGTCTAGACCTCTTCTTTAGCAAAAAAAAAGCAATTTTTTTCCTTGTCTAGAATGTTTTTTTTCTTTTTTCCTAGCATCAGTCTTTAGCGATAATAGTGGCAAAAAGAGGACAGGAAGGAGGTATTTCCTGAAATTGCACCCAAATGAGGCATTTTATGGTATAGACATAAGGTACTGCAGTTCGTACAAATAAGTACTTCTAATCCATAGTTTACTGACCAACAACTGATAGAGCACTGAACTTGGTGTCAGGAAAACTTGAGTCTGAATAATACTTTAGACACTATCATGTTTGTAGTTCTAGATTTGGTGCAATTCATTGCTCAGAGCCCGAGGGCTCAAATTCATCCCATTGGCCCCAGTAAAAGTATTTTTCTAGACAGTCAGGTTCAGCTCTGGAAGTTAAAAGCTTCAGGCAAAAGAGTTAAAAGCAGTCAGTCTGGGTGGTTTGCTGACACCTCAGGAACTGTCTACAAAAGTCTTAACCTAAAATTTAAAAAAAATGCTTTAATACACTGTTTTCCAAAGAACTAATTGTTGAGTCCCAAATAAACCCAATCATAAGCAAAATTAACCCAATTTACACTCTGCATTTCTCAGGTGTTGCCATGGGAGTGTAGAGTGAGTGAGTGAGAGGCTGTTAATTCCCACTTCCCAAGTTCCATCAGTATCTAGGCCTAAGATAGACACTTACACTAGTTTCTAGTGTAACTCTAGACTAGGGGAAGCTAGATAATGCAGTGGATAAAACACTAGGTCTGAAGTCAGGAAAACCTATGTTCAAATCCAGATCCAGAAACTTACTAGTTGTGTAACCCCAAGTAAGTCATTTTGCCCTATTTGCCTCAGTTTCCTCATCTGTAAAATTATCTGGAGAGCTTTTCCAGTATCTTTGCCAAGAAAACAGCAAATGGGGTCAAGAAAAGTCTGAAATTACTGAACAATAAAATCTTAGGCAAGATATTTACTCCTTCTCTACCTCACTTTCTTTATCTACCAAAAGAAGTTGGAATTGATAGCTTCTAAGGACTCTTCTAGATTAAATTTATGTTTTAACAACCATCCTCCCCTGTTAAATATCCTTGATGATTAAATATTTATAATATTTGAAAGCAGCTTTTTGGTGTCAGGTACTGGAGTCAGAGCCTCAAATACTTTATAGTTGTATGATTCTGGGCAACTCACTTCAACTTTGCCTTCCTCAGTTTACTCAATTGCAAAAAAGTGCTAATAATTGCATCTACCTCCAAGAGTTATAAAGTAGATATTTAGTAAATGTTATTTATTCTTATTAGGATTTTGTGTTGAGTGCCGGGGGCAAGGGAAGGATACTACCAATGGAAAGTATAACATTTTGATATGCATGTATACAGGAAATGCAAAAAAAATAAAATAAAATAAAATAAGCATGTTAATTAGTAGTCCCATTTTATAAATAAAAGCTTTAGAAATATATTGCTCAAGTTATTAGTGGTCAACTTGCATCTAGAGGGGACATTCCATAAAAGCTTTCCTCCTCACTGAAGAAATCATAAATCATTTTCTTATTCCTTAAATTAAAAAGACAATTAGGAAAAATCCTATCCACCTTCAATAAGAGAACTGATAGACTTTGAGTGCAGATTGAAGCATTTTCCCCTTTTATTCTTTTTTTCCCCTAGAAATATCTAATTCAGAAATTTGTTTTGCATGACATCAAATTTGTAGTGGATTTTGTATTTCTTTTTTTCTCAGTCGGTGAGAAGGAGTGAATAAAAAGAAAGACTATAGAATTTTTATGAATATTTTAAAGGAAGATAATTAGTTTGTTCACATTCCTATGCCACAGTATTTAAATTATCTAACTCTGAAGAAGTGACAGTAAGACACATGTCTAAGATTGCCATTAGTAACTGAGTAGTATTAAAAAAAAAAAAAAAAGATTTGGGTAGAGCTGAGTGTGAAGTGATTCTAAAAAGCAAAATGTAGGAAAAGATAAAAAGAACAATTATATAGGTGAGGTCCAAAAGGAAGAATTGACACAGAGGAATTAGAAGGGAGAGAAGGACCGGTAATTTTGATATCAGGAATGGGTTAAAGAAGGAAGAATACATACATGTCTAAAGGAAAAATCTTATAAATTCAGAAAGAAATATGAAAGTAAGAAGATAAGGAGAATGGAGAGGATAAAGAAGGGATTTTTAGAGGGGATCCTTACTCACATCAGATTTGAGTTAAAGAACAATATATACATTTAGAAAGGAACAAAAGTCTTCTAAATTTATAAAGAAGGGCTGCTAGGTTGCACAGTGATTAGAACACCAGCCCTGAAGTCAGGAAGAACTGAGTTCAAGTCTGGCCTCAGTCACTTAACACTTCTTAGCTGTATGACCCTGGGCATATTTATTTATTTATATGTATTTAAATTTATTTATTTATGTTTATTTATTAAATATTATTTATTGATATTTTTATTTGCCTCAGTAAATAAATAAATTTATAAAGAAATGAGGGTGAGGGAATAAGGTAAGGGGAGTGGTATTATAGAGGGTGTATAGATGGTTGTTCCATCAGGGAAGTGACTACATGACAAACAAGTGAATTGGATTTAAGTGAGGGAAAGCTGTACAAAGAAACAAAGTTCACTTTCTCCTCTGGAGCTATCTGGGTCAAGTGAAAAGATATAGATAAGAACAACTGGAAATAACCTTGGATGCAGTGGGAGACCTTGGCCTTTTTAAGCTAAGGTCTTTAACAGGTCTCATTTGGACTGAAGCAACATCAAATCAGTGGTTAAGGCTAGGTAGGAAATGAGGCTGAGAATGGCCTCTTTAATCAAAAACAAAAAACCCCAAAACAACAAAAAGAACAAACAAAAAATCTAGGATGGGAAGACTCTCATGATTTCTGATTTGGGGCAGTTAGAAGGAGAGTATTCTAGAATAGAACAACAGAATCTCTAAATCAAAAGCTAGGGTCAGGGAGACAAAATTTGTGGGTCTCTGTGGGGAAGGGCTGAATTTTGGGAAAGGGTAACCCAATGGTAAATCTGGGGAGAGTGATCCTGGAAATTTGGAAAGTGATTGGAAAACTAGAAAAGAGGTAGGGACAGGAATTCATCCAATAGCCTAGGGCTGCACCAAACCTGGAAGACACTCACCACATGGTCAGATTAGGATGATGAGATCAGTTGTAAACCAGGAGGTATGTGGGAGGGGGGAGAGCTGCTGTTTCAGACCTACCTGGGACTTGCACACACAGAGCTAGATCTTTGTCCAGAAGATAGAGATCTCAATTTCAGGAAAGAAGGCAGAGAGATCTCAGCTCTAAGGCTAAGCAAAGAGATCTCAGCTCCAGGAAAGGCAGAGAGGCCTCAGTTCCAAGGGAAGAAGAAAGAACAATTTCAGCTTCAGTGAAAAAAGATCACTGTCTCGACTCCAAGGAAAGGCAAAAAGTCTCAGCTATAGGGAAGGTAGAGAAGTTTCAGCTCCAAAAGAAAGCAGTGTGATGATCTTGACTCCAAGGGAAGGCAAAGTAATCTCAGCTCCACAGAAAGCAGAGAAGTCTCAGCTCCAGGGAAGGAAGAGACAGTTAACCTGCCAAGTAAATAAAGCAGCCCAATCTAAGCACAAAGGAAACTATATATATATATATATATATATATATATATATATATATATATATATATATATATATATATATATATATATATATATATATATATATATATCTCCTTCAGTCAGATAGAAACAAGAGGGCAAGGGGGAAATGTTGGGGGAGAGGAAAAGGGAAGGATTGTTAGAAGGGGGTAGGTTAACTAATAGGAAGGCAAGGTATTAGGCAGAAGTGAAGCAGAGGAGTCAGAAGGTATTGGAAATGAGAAATACATAGAAATAAACTAAAGATCTGGAGAAGAATTTATTATATAAAAAAGCAGGGGTAGTAATCATGATCTCAGAGTTAAAGATAAAATAGATTTAGTCAAAAGAGAAAAATTGGGAAACTACACTATATGTCAGCTATATTAATCAATATTGTTTTAGATTATTATAAGGTTGGTTGCTATGGTGTAGGAAATAATGAGTTGGTAGAGTTAGAAAAATATGGAAAAAGTTGGTCTTTTGAAGGAAGGTATTATCTGCCTTCAGAGTAAAAGGACAAGCATAGTACAACCTTACATAGATACAAATAAATGTATATATGTATATATGTGTATGATTATAGATATCTGTGTGTAAGTATTTGTATGAATGTGTGTATATATGTACCTATGTATGTGTGTATTTGTATGTCTATAGTGTATATACCTATACACATCTATTTATCTATCCATGCTTAATTGTAGCCTTCTTGGAATGGGTGGGAGATAGAAGAAAATAAAATAAAAAGTGAGCAACAGATAATAAATGAAAATCTACAAGGATGCTAGGAAAAGATGGACATCTCTAAATACAAATGCTATTTATTATATAAACTTTTTTGAAGAAATTTATTGCTTTATATTTTGAATCCTCCCTTATATTCTGCTATGCATATGGCAATTCCCCACCCCACCCCCATCTTGTATATAAGTAAAGAAGAAAGAAAGAGGTGGGGAGAAAGAAGGAAGGAAGGAAGGAAGGAAGGAAAGAAGGAAGGAAGGAAAGAAGGAAGGAAGGAAGGAAGGAAGGAAGGAAGGAAGGAAGGAAGGAAGGAAGGAAGGAAGGAAGGAAGGAAGGAAGGAAGGAAGGAAGGAAGGAAGGAAGGAAGGAAAGAAGGAAGGAAGGAAGGAAGGAAGGAAGGAAGGAAGGAAGGAAGGAAGGAAGGAAGGAAGGAAGGAAGGAAGGAAGGAAGGAAGGAAGGAAAGAAAAGAAAAACTTGGGGAAAAAAGTGTTTATTCACCTTCTTGTACCACAATACTTAAAGCATTTAACTTTGGAGAAGTTATAGATAACAATACTACTTCAGAATCATACTTATAAATGGCAGTCCCTTTGGATTTATGCAGACTTTCCTCCATTGACATGCAAGTCAAGTAGGTGCTAAGTTACCAAAATGAAGAACTGCTTCAAAAATCCAAGCTTAACTGCAGTCCACAAATGCATGTGTTTCACTGGATTATTTAGCCTTTCCCGACAATGAATTACTTTCCAACAGTATAATGAACCATGAGTAAAAATAGATATCATCAAGTAAATGGTAAGCCCTCCCACCAGCACTCTATCCCCATAATTGTACAATTTGGAAATAACAGTAGTAAACACAATCTGCTGTATCCTTCTTACTCTTTTAATGGAGCTGATCATTCTTAGAAAAGCATTTTCCATTCATAACTGCTAGTGATAAATCCGAGTTCCAGACCTAACTCTTTTGTTAGCACCTGTACGGTCCTGGACAAGTCACTTGACCTTAATTTGCCCCATTTTACAGAATTGTTTTATAAGATTTAATTTTACAGAATTTAAAATTGGAGGCAGTTAGGTGATACAATGAGGAGCTGGATGGCACACTGGTAGTATCAGACCTAGATTCCTGAAGAGCTGAATTCAAATCTGGCTTCAGAAACTTTCTAGCTGTGTGACCCTGGGAAATTCACTTAAGCCTGTTTGTCTCAGATAACTCATCTGTAAATGAGTTGAAAAGAAAATGGCAAAATCCATTATCCAGTGGATCTAGGATCCAGTATCTTTGCCAAGAAAATCCCATATGGAGTTCTGAAGAGTTGCACATGATTAAAATGATTGAACAAGTTTGTGAAGTATATGCTTTATAGTTTTTTTTTTCAATTCAGTAAACATTTATTAAGCACCTACTATGTATCAGGCACATGTGCTGGAGCCACAAAGGAAAAAAGAAAGAAATACAGTTCTTCCTCTCAAGGAGCTTACAATTTAATGGGGGAAAACAACCCACAAAAAGAAAAACAACAACAAAAAAAAAAATAGGAAGCAGAGAGCATCTGACTAAAGGCAAGATGTTCCTGGAAAGTTCAGAGACCTCTATAAAGGGAGATTTTGTGAGGACTTTTACAACCTTTCTCCTGGGACTCATCACTCCCTGCTCCCTGCTCCCCTTTTCTTCTGTATGGATCAGTGGATAGATAAACTTTTTTTTTTTTTTTTTTTTTTTTTTTTTTTTTTTGTCAGAGTCAGGTTTGAATTTGCTTCAGGCATTAACTGTGAAATTCTGAGCAGATAGCACTTAATTTCTCAGACTCACTTTTTGCATCAATAAAATGGTACTATGATAAGACCTATTTTGTAGGAATGGAACCTGTGGATTCAGTTCCTGTTGGAAATATTCCCTCTGTCAAGATTTGAAACTTTTCTTCAATTAGAAGATTAAGATAATAGCTAGCTATAACAGCAATAGCTGATGTTTATATGCTATTTTCTGTGTGCTAAGACATTGTACTAAATATTTCACAATTATTTTCTCATTAAAATTTTACAACAACCCTGGGAGGAAGGTGTTATTATATTATCAGTCATATTTGACAGATGAGGGAACTGAGGCAAACAGAGGTTAAGTGACTTGTCCCGTGTCACACACTTGCTAAGTGTTGGGGGCCCCATTTAAACTCAGGTCTTTCTGACTTCAGATATAGTACTCCAATAGCATAACAGAATTGTCTGTGGCCCTGAAGGATTATGTGACTTGTCCAGAATAAAATAGTATAAGTTAAAAGGGAGAATTGAATCCAAATGTTCCAGAAGATAACCAATAGATGCTAAATCTTCCGCTCTCCTACTGCAGGTCACCCAACTATCCAAATACAAATAGATCTCTAAAGATCCAATAGTAGTAGGCATCAAAGATCCTTTTTTCCTCTATCTCAGACTCCATGGCCCAGTTCTTCCTAGGCGCCAGATATCCTTTCTTAGCTACATGAATGTACCCCCAACCCCACTCTACTGTGAAGTAACCCAGAGTCTCTCACTTACTCCAACCCTGAACCTTTCAAAAGTACTGTCTTTTCTCCTTCAGATCTATAAGGTTTTACCATCTGCCCTGTTTGTTGCTTAGCTTTCTAGATGCCTGGGCCTTTCCATCAGTGCTACAACTGAATCCTCCCACATAATTTATCTCCCCTAATAAGAATGTGAGCTCTTTCAGAGCAGGACTTTCTTATTTTTTTTTTTTTTTGTACTCCCAAATCCTAGCACAGTACTTGGCACTTAAATGAGCATTCAATAAATGTGTTACTATTTCATTTTTCCCAGAGTGGCCCATTCTCTATCAACTACTCTTCATATAGTCATTGGAACTATTGAACTAATTACTATAAAATGCTTTCTAAACCTTAAAGTGCTAAGTAAATGGCATTTATTATTATGACTTAAACATGCACAGCATTTTCGAAGATAAATCAGCCAAGATTCCCCTTTTGGAAACTTGAAGGATGAAGAATACTACAAGTAGACTGGGAAGATAAGCTGGCTTGCCATTGGCTTAAGTGAGTGATCACTTCTCTGCTCCCATGGCCATAGGACTTAGAATTCATTTGTCTGTAATATTTAAGGCCAATGTGTCCAATTTTAAGGATTGACACAATTTTACACATAATTTTTAACTATCTGGAGAGTTATTGCTATCATAAAGTCATCAACTGTAGAGCTGAGAGAAATCTCAAAAGACTTTTTTTCCAATCTCAATAGAAACCATGGATTCCTGTCTATAACATACCATAATAATGGCAATAACAACATCAACAATAGCTAGTATTTGTATTGTGCTTATTATCCCTCAGGAACTGTGCTGAACACTTTATCTCATTTGATCCTCACAACAACTTTGGGAAGTAGGTGCTATTATTTCTATTTTATGGTTGAGGAAACTGAGGCAAATAGAATTTAAAATATTCGTCCAGCTAGTAGGTTACTGAGGTGAGTTTAAGCGCAGGTTTTCCAGAATTTACACTGCACACTCTATCTACTACACCACCTCATTACTTTTTCATGGTGTTACATTGTGTTTTCTGGAAGTGTTTTTTCTCCTTAACATATCTGTCTCCTTATAATTCCTAGACATTAATCAATGAAGTAATAAGCATTTAGTAGCTGTCAGGCAAAGACAAAAAAAAGAGAAATGTTCCTGACTTCAATGAGCTTTATTCTACCAAGAGAGATATGTACAACATAAGAAAAAAAAAAAAAAGGGCAAAATCTTTATAACTCTAGGTTACAGAGTTGCTTAGAACACTGAGGAACTAAGTCAACTGTCCGGGGTAAAATCTGGATTCGGGCCTTCCTAAGTAATTCTCTGTCTCTGTTTTCTTTCATTGTCTTCTCTCTGTGTGTGTATGTTTCTATTTCTCTTTCTTCTTCTTTCTCCTCTTTTTGTTCTGTGTATCTTGGTCTCTCCATCTCTGTTTCTCTCATCACCTCTCTGGATTTATCTCTGTTTTTACCTCTCTGTCTCTGTTTCCTCTCTTTTTTAAATTATCTGTCTCTCTCTTTCTTTTTCCTTTGCTCTCTGAATCTACTCATTGTGGTCTCTGTGACTTTCTCTGCCTCCACACTGCATCTTTCTCTCATATGTGATAAAGTGCCAGATTGTGGGAAAGTGGTTCAAAATGTGGTTACAAAAGGTGTTATCATAGTCAAAAATCAAAATTATTTTAGCAATGGGATATGAATGAAGGGGATTATTTAAAAGTCAGAGGGAAGAGGGTAAGAGAAAGAAAGGGAGGGAGCTAGAGAGTTAGGCAGAAGTTAGAAAAGGTCCAAGTCAAGAATAAATTCTCATGTACATTATGTCCATGTTAGCAACTGCATGATGAGACAGGAGGAAATAGAGTATGGTCTTAGAGGATAATGAAGTTACTTTACTTATAAAGATTTGTAGGTTAAAAAGGTATCTAGTATACCTGCTCAAAGAAGAGGGGTCCTTTATCTGATTTGGTGAGTTGAATATACCTAAGTAGTGCTGACAAGACAGAGCCAGGAATGTGGTTTCCCTTTGTGCATGGAACCCCAAGACATGCAGATTCCCTTTGGGCCTTGGACAATGAGAGTAGAATTGACTTGGTTAAAGTTCTAATAATGAAGACAAGATAGACTAGTTAAAGTTTGCATCAATACATATATGGGAAGATGGTGTGAAGTTATTTATTGAGGCTAAAACAATGTGAAATGCACCTGGTTTCAGTAGGAATGTATTAGATTAGAAATAGGTAAGGATTTCCTGTCAATTAATGTCAGATGAAAGCAAGAATTCCCTAACCTGGCAGTCTTTTAGGAAATGATCTCAAAGTCAGAAGGAAAGACAGAATGATAATTTTAGGCCCTTCTTTGTATGCATTGTTGGTGGAATTGTGAAAAGATCCAATCATTTTGGAGAGCAACTTGGAACTGTGCTCAAAAGGCTATAAAACTGTGCTGCATACCCTTTGATCCAGCAGTATATATATATATATTGCATCTATATCCCAAAGATATCATAAAAGAGGGAGGGAAAAGGACCCATATATAGAAACAATGTTTGTAGCAGTCTTTTTTTTTTTTTTTTTTTGTAGTGGCAAGGCAGTGGAAATTGAATGTATGCCCATCAGTTGGGGAATGGCTGAATAAGTTATGGGATATGAATGTAATGGAATTTTATTATTCTCTAAGAAATTATAAATAGGCTTTATTTCAGAAAACTCTGGAAACAGATGCTAAATGAAGTGAAGTGGTCACCTTAAAAAATCCTTTTGGAAAATGCAAATACCTCTGAAAGTTGTCTATGAGAAAATTCTCTGTAATAAGATACTTAGAAGGAACATAAAAGCTTATAGGATTACCAGTAAGGCAGTTTACTTACTAACAGGCATGCAAGTACGTGTGATTCCCTCACCCAAGAGACAAGGAGGCATACAATAATAATAACAATAGATTGGGCATACAGCAGACAATTCAAATTCAGCTTCAGGAAGTTACTAGTTGTATGACCCACTTATCCCCAAGTCACTTGTCTTTGTTTGTCTCAGTTGCTCAGCTGTCCAAAGAACTGGAGAAGTGAAGGAGTATAGCTTCTAGGGAAGGCAGTAGTAGGGAGGTCCCCCTGACCTTGGGGTGCTTCTGTTCTAACAATCTGTCAGTGATTCTAAAGTCTTCTGACTTTGGTATCTGTGATCCTGAGGTTCTCTTCCCCTCTCCTCCCCCCCAAATCTTGGAGTACTCTTATACTAACAATTTGTCTGTCAATGATTCTAAAGTCTTCTGGCTTCTGGATAATCCTAGATCTGCTGGTCAGTGATAACCAAATTCCTGAGACCACTCCTTAGTTCTATCTCTGGGCCCCAAATTAGCATATCAATGACATGAAGAATTGGATTAATGTGCCTTCTTGCTCCAAGTTCTTTGCTAAATTCTTTTGGAACTTAGCCTACTTCAACTGGCATCACAATTACAATAAATTTTGCCCCTTGACTTGGATATGGGTTCAAGCCAGCAAGTCTCTTTTGAGACACTTCACCATACCAGTCTGTGACCGCCAACTTTTTGGGTTTCTTCCCAACTTCAACAGAAAGAAATGGCACTCTTGTATTTTTTACCAAGAAAACCCGTAAACGGGGTCACAAAGAGTGAGGCATGACTGAAATGACCGAATAATAACAAAATGTAGAATTTTATGGAGATGGTCACCTATTAATTTCCTTCTTGTTAGTATGGTCTTTGGAGATTTTCCATTATTGTAAATACTTGCAGCAAGAGACTAAGGCAGATGAGAGAACATAACTATAAGAATGGGAATGGCATCATGATTTCTAGCTTCCTGTTCAATTCAGAAATTTCTTATCATATGAGTCCCTTCTAAATGATTCTTTAGAATAGTCTTGGGAAATGTCTCAAGCTTTTTAGAGTGGTTCAGCTTTTCAAACTCTATTACAAATAAATATATTTTTTTGCAAATTAAGACAAATCTGAGATACCACTACACACCTGTCAGATTGGCTAAGATGACAGGAACAAATAATGATTAATGTTGGAGGGGATGTGGGAAAACTGGGACACTGATACATTGTTGGTGGAGTTGTGAAAGAATCCAGCCATTCTGGAGAGCAATTTGGAACTATGCCCAAAAAGTTATCAAACTGTGCATACCCTTTGACCCAGCAGTACTACTACTGGGCTTATATCCCAAAGAAATACTAAAGAGCGGAAAGAGACCTGTATGTGCCAAAATGTTTGTGGCAGCTCTTTTTGTTGTAGCTAGAAACTGGAAGATGAATGGATGTCCATCAATTGGAGAATGGTTGGGTAAATTATAGTATATGAAGGTTATGGAATATTATTGTTCTGTAAGAAATGACCAGCAGGAGGAATACAGAGAGGCCTGGAGAGACTTACATCAACTGATGCTGAGTGAAATGAGCAGAACCAGAAGATCACTATACACTTCAACAATAATACTGTATGAGGATGTATTCTGATGGAAGTGGAAATCTTCAACATAAAGAAGAGCCAACTCACTTCCAGTTGATCAATGATGGACAGAGGTAGCTACACCCAGAGAAGAAACACTGGGAAGTGAATGTAAATTGTTAGCACTAATATCTGTCTGCCCAGGTTACATGTACCTTCAGAATCTAATGCTTATTGTGCAACAAGAAAATGGTATTTACACACATATATTGTATCTAGGTTATATTGTAACACATGTAAAATGTATGGGATTGCCTGTCATCGGGGGGAGGGAGTGGAGGGAGGGGGGGGATAATTTGGAAAAATGAATACAAGGGATAATATCATAAAAAATATATAATAATAAAAAAAATAAAATAAAATAGTGGAAAAAAAACAAATAAATATATTTTTGAATACATAAAACGGAAAACACCTACACCCAGGATTGTTGTGAGAATCAACTGAGATGATATTTGCAAAGAGTTTAACAAATCTTAAAACTTTATATAAATGCTAATTATTGTTATTGTCATTGTTGTCATCATCATCATTTTAATTATTATTAGGTCCCAAATCTCAAAATGCTCACATTCTAAGCAGACATAAAACTAACATTTGAAACCATTAGAAAAACAGTATCTTGTGATAGTCACATTAAGCCATGATAAGAAATCAAATTAAGACTTTAGTGAAAATCAAGGTTTCTTCTAAATAAATATTTTCTATGCTAATAAAGTAAAAAATATATACTTTCTTAGTATAAATTTAGTTTTAATGTCTTAAAAATAATTGTCCATTATTTATGAATCTCTTATTCACTTTTGGACACTTTTTTTTTCTGTTAAATTTTTGTTTAAGACCTCTACCAGGGGATCATAGAATCTGTAATCATAGAATATAGAAATATCTGTAATCATAGAAAATAACACCTTAGTGGTAGCATTTTAGCTCCTATCTCAGCCCCAATAATCCTGTCATAGACTTTCTCTCTCATGGATTTCATTAGAACAAAAGGGCCTTTTAACTTTTTCCATTCATACCTTAATCCAATTATAGGGACTTTTCTGACATTGGCCAAATGTATGTAAAATCTCTGAGATCATCCAGTTTTCCTGCTCTGTGCAATTCTGTTTTTTTCTTACTTCCCTTCTCTATCTAAACCCTCACTCTGCTGGGATTGTCCCTCTCCCTTAAAAGAGATGGCTCCCTCTCCCCTCACCTCAGAGGGTATGTTACTTTTACTTACATAAGTACCCAAATACATGCCCTTGCTTTATTTGAAAATGGTTTGAGTCTTAATTCTTTCAGAAATGACACTGCAACCTATGCACATATTTGATACCCCAACATTAGGAGATGGTACAGTTTTTTGGACTACTCTAGTATTCACTTGCTCACTTTTGAAGGTACCAATCCATTTCTTTAGCATTCATTTCCCTAAGCTTCATTTATCATTGATCTGAGAAGTCTGGTCCTTTCTTATCCTGAAGCATCATAGACTTAAAATACCCAGGTTCATAACTGCCTGTCAAAGTGAGGTTTCCTCTAATTGGGTTCATCTAAACTTTTAACAATCTACTTGGAGAAAATTTAATTGATAATTAAGAGCAATCCAGATCATTACCCCATGAGACTTTTTAAAAATACATGAAAAGCTGATGACTCTTAACCTGAATTTTTTTTTTAAAGGAAAAGATATTTTTTTTTTCCTAAAGAAAGGTACACAATTAGTTAGAAAGGAAATCTTGATTGCCTAAATCAAAGCTTACTGTGTTACAGAGATGAATGAAATCTGTTACATGAAGGCTTCTTTTCATGTCTAAATTAGTTTTTAAAACACCAATTTTGGTCACCCAAACTGTAGAACTAGCATTGCATGCTGATGAGAATTTTCAAACTAAGCAAAACTTGACTGCAAAAGCCAAAGGGCATATGTTGGTGCTGGAAAGCAATCCTCTTCTGCCCTGATCTCAGAAAGTGAGTTGTTTCTCAATATCAACAGTGGATATTCATTGTAGGGCCACAGGCCACAGAGCAGAACAAGTCAATTCAGAGCACAGAGAATGACTCATGTTTTCATTGTGTTTACAATCAAATTAATATACTACTCACATTTTAATCTTCCCGGGTTGTTCTAGAATCTAGACTGCTGTTCAGAAGGCATCACCAAACAAAATCATGTGTCCATTGGATGCTTGTTACAGATAATATTATCAAAGTTTCAATCAATTTCTAATGATCAAATGATGATGAAGATAGCTGCCTGGATTAAATCAAACTAATCAATCAGATATTTATAACACATTCTCTCTCTCTCTCTCTCTCTCTCTCTCTCTCTCTCTTTAAATTTAGACTTGTATGTACAAAAATACTTCTAGCAGCTCTCTTCTCAAAGCAAAAAAATTGGAAATTGAAGGGATGCTCATCAGCTAAGGAATTGCTGAATTAACTGTGGTATATGATTGTCATGGAATATTATCGTTCTATGGGAAATGATGAGCAGGATACTCTTAGAAAAAAAACTGGAAAGATCTCTAT
Organism: Sminthopsis crassicaudata; assembly: GCF_048593235.1. Classification (NCBI taxonomy): domain Eukaryota; kingdom Metazoa; phylum Chordata; class Mammalia; order Dasyuromorphia; family Dasyuridae; genus Sminthopsis; species Sminthopsis crassicaudata. The sequence goes on from NC_133618.1 coordinate 287,020,665, forward strand.
GAATTCAAGCAAAGTGAAATATATTGTATATAAAGTAATAGCTATGTTCTGGGATGACCAGTTGTAAAACTTTTCTATTATTAGTAGTATGCTTTAATGACTCCACTGAAGGACTTATGATGAAAAATCCTATCCATACCCTGAGAAGAAACTGTTTGTATCTCATTTAAACAGTCTGTCTCTGTCTCTGTCTCTGTCTCTGTCTCTGTCTTTGTCTCTCTCTCTCTCTCTCTCTCTCTCTCTCTCTCTCTCTCTCTCTCTCTCTCTCTCTCTCATTCTCTGTTCCCCCCTCCCTACTCCTCTTCCTCTCTTTCCCCCTCCCTTTCTCTCTTTCCTTCTCCCCCTTATATGATATATCCTTATCAGGCTGCCAGGGGTAAAGACTGGGCCTGCAATCAGGAAGAATCCTCTTGCTGAGTTCAAATCTGGCCTCAGACACTTATTAGCTGTGTGAACCTATTTCCATCAGTTTCCTTTTCTGTAAAATGAGGTAGAGAAGGAATTGGCAAGCCAGTCCAATATCTTTGCCAAGGAAACTCCAACTAGGTAATAAAGAATTATACATCATTGAATAGAAATATATTCATATTTTATACATCACATAGAGTATACAAGTATTCTCTCAAGATGATTAACTATCTTTCCCAAATTCAAATCATCTATAATATACTCTCAATAAAATAAATTAATACTTAAGACCACTAACAAAAAACAATGTCGGATGAGGCATAATAATATTTTATTGCATAGTACAGAATTCAAAGAGCAGTTGGACAAGGTTTCATGGAAAAAATTGTCCTGAGGATTTTTTTTAATCTTTGCTTAGAACTTGGAAGTTACTTTTGATTTTTCCTTCTCCTTCATCTCTCATATGTAATCAGTTGTTGAATAGTTGATTTGATTACCATATAAAGTATCCCTTCTACCTGTCTTCATACTTGATGGCTACCCTCTTAATTCTAGGTCATCAGTTATCTCTTTCTTAGAATATAATAATACTCTTTTAACTGTCTCTCTGACATGTATTGATGAACTTCTTTAAATTTAACTAGATTAGTCCTTGGATAATAAATACATAGAAACATAACACACATATGTTCAGATTCAGTTTTGAAAACTTTCCAACTTGCTAAGTCCTATTTAGGATTGGTATCCCATTGTCATATCCCTGAAAATTCAATTTCATCTTTAATCTATGATGAGACATTGAAGTAGGGCTTCAGTGAAGGAGGGCATTATATTTATCTTTATTGAATTAATGTTTTTTGGATTTTGCCTAACATTTTACTTTATTTAGATCCCTTTGGATTCTGATTTTTGTCATCTACTATGCTAGCTATCTTTCTCAAATTCAAATCATCTATAAGTATGATATACATACTTTTTTATGTAGTACAAATTTTGTATTACTAATGCACTGAAAAGCTCATTTTAAGTTGATATTAGCTACTATTTGTGTCACTCAATCAGTCTTGAATCCATATAACTCTACTGTCCTCAATCTCAAACATGCTGTTCTTTTTTTGTGGACCTCAGGTAGTAATTTATCCAGATCTCATGACCTAGATCCATTCAAGCATAAATGTACTCTCTTACCAATCTTCCTTTACTTGAGGTTTGATTCCTTGTTGACCTTTTTTGTTTGTATCTTTTCATATCCCAAATTATTCTTTATGGAAGATGGGAAAAAAGATAAAAGCAACGTAAAAGTGAAGTTGATTTGTTTTCTTTCTGTCATCTATTCTCATCATCCCAATTAACATTGATCCTTATGCCTTTGATCTTTGTTTATCTCTCAAAATAAGAATTGGTATGGGACCTGTGATTTCATTGATATAGAAGTACAGCTAGAGTATTGGATCAAATGTCAGAAAGACTCAAGTTCAAATCTGTATTCAGACATTTAACTAGCTGTGTGAACCTGAGAAACTCACTTCATCTCTGTTTGCCTTAGTTTCCTCATTTGTAAAATGGGATAATAAAACTTATTGAGTTGCAGGGTGGGGCCAAAATGGGGAGTAAAGCCAGGAACTTCTTGAGCTCTCCTAGTTTCCCTCAAAAGCCACATGAAACTAAGCCTCTGAAAAGAGTCTGATAGAATGAAACAACTCTCAAGCTCAAAAAAAAAAAAAAAAAATTGAAAAAACTTCAAGAAAGATTAATTTCACTGGGGTGAAAAGGGTGTTCATCCTAGCTCAAACAGACTTTGAGAAAGCTGTGAGTGGGTATTAATCATAGTAAATCAGCAACTGAGAACCTTGATCCTAAGTCAGTAGAGCAACAGATTAGTGGGGCAACCTCCAATCCCATCTCAGAAGGGAAACTCTGGGAAAACAGTCTGTTTCCTGAAAAGGACAGGCACAGCTATCCCCTACAAACACAAAGGGCCCCTGTGCTCAAAGCCAAGACTCAGAGTTGCATGGGAAGCTTGGGACAGCACCTCCTTTACCCTAGGAGAAGAGCTCAACCATTAAAACAACAACAAACACACACACACACACACACACACACACACACACACACACACACACACACACAAAACAAAAAAACAAACAAAAAAAACCCCAAACAACCTTGATCATAGTAAGCTACTATGGTGACAGGGTAGACATACACAGAGGAAATCTCAAAGAGTGATATAATTTGGTTTGAAGCCCAAAGAGGCTTCTTGGAAGTGCTTATAAAAGACAAATGAGAGAGGTAGAAGAAAAAATGAGAAAAGAAAAAAGAGATATGCAAGAGAGAGTCAATAGTTTGGAAAAGGAAGACAATTCTTTAAAAAATACAATTGACCAAATTAAAAAAAAAAATCCACTGAAGAAAACACCACCTTCAAAATTAGAATTAACCAAGTAGAAACAGAGATAGAAAAGCTAACTGTAAAAAGTCACATATTAAAAACCAAAATGGGGTAAATGGAAACTAACAGCTCTAGGACACATGAAAAATCAGTTGAAAAACTAACCAAAAAAAAAATAAAAAATAGAAGAAATATGAAATACCTCATTAGAAAAACAGCTGACCTGGAAAACAGATCCAGAAGAGACAATTTAATAATTATTTATATACCTGAAGACCATGACCAAAAAAAAAAAAAAAAAAAAAAAGAGCCTGGATATCATTCTTCAAGAGATCATCAAGGAAAACTGCCCCAATATTCTAGAAATATTCTAGAAACAGAGGGGGAAATACTCATTGAAAGAATCTATGTTTACCAAAGAGATCCCATAAGGAAAACATCAAGAAACATTGTTGCAAACTCCAAAGCTACAAACCCAAGAAAAAATACTGCAAGTTGCCAGACAAAAACAATTGAGATGTCAAGGAGCAACAGACAAATATAGGACTGAAGAGAAGCATTATATATATATAGTTAGGATTCTTAAAGATGTTATGGGCCAGAACTTGAGATAAGGTATTGAGCTTAGTTCACACCTTTAAAAGGAGTTCACACCTTTAAAAGGAGTTCACACCTTTAAAAGGAGTTTGCTCATTAGTTCTGTAAGGAGTTCCCACAAGTCCATTCTATGGGAGGATATAAGGAGCCAACATTGAGTGGGACAGTCAGTCTGGAAGGAGTCTGATGTGAGTCAAGGTGAGAACTTCAGGGAAACTCGAGGAGATTCAGGGATAGGATTCAGTGGATTCGCAAGTCCAGGAGATTCACAAGTCTAAAGGAAAAGCCTGCTCATGGACTTCCAGGAGATTCACATGTAGGATCGAATTCTGGGAAACCCACAATCCCACACTCTTGGAGGCAGAGTCTATCTTTGTGCTGGCTGGAGGCTTTGGATTCAGAGGGAGCTGGAGAGAATATTTGAAAAGAGACAGTAAAGGACTTTTAACTCCTGGCTGCATTTTGGGGATTACTGGTACTGGAACTAAAACTAAGGCTGCCTCCCCAGAAGCTCCCCAAGAGATCTCCTCCCAGAGGACAATAGCAATCTAGAGACAACAGAACATCATTATATATATATATATATACGCATATATATATATATATATAATTTAAAGGTTAAATTATTTACATCCTTAGATGGGAAAATGATATTTATAATTTTTTTTTAATTAAAGCTTTTTATTTTCAAAACATATGCATGGATGATTTTTCAACATCGATCCTTATAAAATCTTGTGTTCCAAATTTTCTCCTCCTCCCCATCCCCTCCCCTAGATGGCAACTAATCCAAAATATGTTAAACATGTTATAATATATGTTAAATACAATATATGTAAACATATTTATACAATAATCTTGCTGCACAAGGAAAATCAGACCAAAAAGGGAAAAAATGAAAAAGAAAATAAAATGCAAGCAAGTAACAATAAAAAAGAATGAAATCTACATTCATTTCCCACAGCCCTCTGAGTGTCTATAGCTCTCTTCATCACAAGATCATTGGAACTGGCCTTAATCATGTCTTTGGAAAGAGTCATGCTCATCAGAATTGATCATCATATAATCTTGTTGCCATGCACAACAATCTCCTGGTTTTGCTCATTTCACTTGGCATCAGTTCGTGTATTTCTCTCTAAAAAAGCCTCTCTAAAATCATCTGGCTGATTGTTTCTTATAGAACAATAATATTAATATACCATAACTTATTCAGCCATTCTCCAGCTGATGTGCATCCACTCATGCAGTTTCTGGCCACTACAAAAGGGCTGCCATAAACATTTTTGCACATGTGGGTCCCTTTCCCTTCTTTAAGCTCTCTTTGGGATCTAAGCTCAGTGATATATGTAACTCTTGAGAACTTTATCTATTACAGGGGCAGACACAAGGACAGAAGATGTGGTTATGAATGGACTTTGATGTGATGATATCAAAGAAAAAAGCATCAAAGGTTGGAGAAAGGTTTGTACTGGAAGAAGAGGAAAGGAAAGAAATAATGGGACAAATTAGATCACATGAAGAGGCACAAAAAAGACCTATTACAATTCAGGGAAAGAAGGGAGGAACATGAGCATTAACTAAAGCTTGATCTCATCAGTTTTAGCTCTAAAAGAGAATAACTTAGTCATTCAGTTTGGTATAGAAATTTATCTTACCCTCTAAAGAAATAGGAGGAGAAAGAAGAGAGAAAAGGGAGGGCAGAAACACAGAATAACAATTCTGATCTCAGATAAAGCAAAAGTTAAAATAGATCTAATTAAAAGAGATAAGGAGGAAAGTACATCCTGATAAAGGGTACCATAAACAATGAAGAAAGAAGTAATGATGTTAAATGTATATGCACCAAGTGGTAGAGCATACACATTTCTAGAGAATATATTAAGCCAGTTATAGGAAGAAATAAATAGCAAAACCAAATTAGTGGGGGACCTCAACCTTCACCTCTCAGAATCAGAAAAAAAATCTTACTACAAAATATACAAGAAAGAAACTAGGGAGGTTAATAGGATCCTAGAAAACCTAGATATGATAGACCTCTGGAGAAAATGGAATAGAGACAAAAAGGTCTCTTTTTTTTTTTCTCGGTAATTCATGGCACCTAGACAAAAATTGACTATGTGTTAGGGCATAAAAACCTCACAAACAAATGCAGAAAAGCAGAAATAATAAATGCTTCCTTTTCAGAACAAAATACAATAAAAATTATATTAAATAAAGGGCCAGGAAAAGATAAGAGTAAAAACCAATTGGACATTAAACAATCTAATTCTAAAAACTGAGTCAAACAACAAATTGCAGAAATAATCCATGATTTCATCCAAAAGAATAACAATAATGAGACAACATGCCAAAATTTATGGGATGCAGTCAAAGCAGTTCTTAGGGGAAATTGTATTTCTCTATACAACTATATGAATAAAATAGAGAAAGAGGAGATCAAAAAATTGGGCATGAAACTAAAAAAACTTGAAAAAAAACAAATTAAACCTCCCCAATTAAATACCAAATTAGAAATTTTGAAACTCAAAGAAAATATTAATAAAATTGAAACTAAGAAAACTATTGAATTAATTAATAAAACCAAGAGTTGGTTTTATTCAAAACCCCCCACAGAATAGATAAACCTTTGATTAATTTGATTAGAAAAAGGAAAGAAAAAAACAAAAAACAAATCATCAGCATCAAAAATGAAAAGGATGAACTCACCACCAAATAATGACTTGTCTCATAGACAGTATTTAGTAGAGACAGTACTTGAATTTATATTTTGTTTCTTCTAAAATCAGCTCTTTAATACACTACGCCATCAATTAAAAAAAAAAAACATACTTTTTAATTATACTGAGCATGTATCTCCACTTATAATTCCTTGTGAGCTTTAATAGTTTTGATTCTTTTTCAGGGCACTTTTCCACTCATAACTATTCTCTGCTATCTGCTCTTGTTTCCTTTTTTTTTTTAATCTAAGTTATTTTTTGAGTTTCTTATTTATTCACATTCTTATATATTTAGAATCTTCTTTGTCTTTTCTTGCTATTAGAATTTGTATTTGTATAAGAGTAGGAACTGGTCTCACTTTTATATTTGTATTCTAACAGTTAGCACAGTACCTGATATTGGATAAATACTTGATTGGTTGGTTTATTAAAAAGTCTTTGGAAACTATTATAGCTCAGATCCATACTTTGGGAAGAAAACATATCTCCCTATTGTTTCATATATACACATCAATACTTATTTAAAAAGTCACCAAGCACCGTTACTTATATCTTTTGTTCCTCTGAGAAATCTTGATGATTTTATTACCTGGTGGCCTCTATTCTTTCTCTGTACTCTGTGTAGCATTCCTTGGAGGAAGAGATACTGTTTTCTTCACAAAAAACCCAGAGTCATTTTCCATCCGAAAGATTTCAAAACTATTATGTAGTTCTAAAGGTTCAATGGTCTTTCTTTCCCTTCCTCCTCTGTATTTTTTCTCCTTTTCAACTTCTGCACATAGATTAGCTCCCCTTTCTGCCTCTTTGGATTGTTTTATCTTTGATTTTACTCTATTTCAAGTCCTTTTTTTACCCTTTTGAAGAATGCTTCATTCACCATGATTACCTAAAGAGTAGAACATTTTCAAAATTTTCATCTTCTCTAGAAGAAAGATCAACCTACATTTTTTGCCCATTTTAATTGTTTTTGGAACTTGCAGAAACAAAAACATAGATTGCCCTTGGCCTACATGCTTGCTGAAACAGAGATACTCAATTCTCTGTCACTCTGGATATTGCTGCTCTCTTGGCTAATTGCCATGGAAACCTGCCTGTTTTCTAACTGTGTTCATTGTATTTAGTTCTGTCACTGGAGACTTCTAGGCAAAACTTTGTTTACGATAGGCTACCCCGCCTTTCCTGAAGTTCTCCTCAACTTTTTTTTTTTTTTGGGGGGGGGTATCCTATTTCTTTTTTAGGTATCTTTGCTCTATCATAGAAAGATTCCTGAATGTAAATAATAGTTGCTCTCACTTATGATCTAGAACAAGGTCTTATGTAGGACTCAAAAATCCTAAATTTTTTCTCTTTTATACTTCTTCCTGTCTCCTTCTCACTGCAAATATAACTTTACACATTATCTTCACTATTCTAGCATTTTCTGTCGAAACTATCTTCCTTCTTGAAGACTTCAATTGTTTACAACTCCTTCTAAGAAATATTACAGGACCCCTAAGCTTGAAGTCACTCTTTAACCTCTAGTATCTTTAACCACTAGTATCACATTTTTTGGCCTCTCTTTCACATTTAATCATATGATAATTTGCATTAATTTTTACATATATTTTTATCACATTACCCTCGTTACCCTTATGTGAAAATTTTCCTCTGGGTCACATCTTTCTTTACCTCCCAATATGTTGACAGGCATCATTTGAACTTTAGCAAAACATTCTAGAACTTGACATTCTTACTCAAATTTTATTCCAACTGAAAAACAACCATGAGACTTGGCAAATGGATTGTATGTGTAGGAAAGGGGAACTAGATAACTAAATCCCTGAAAGATGGGAGCTGGGGTGAGGAGCAGTGAAAGAAGAAAGGAGGAGGAGGTAGGAAGTAAATAAATTGAACTCTTGCTTTCCAGTATTGATAATTTAAAATTTGCCTGGAGAAAAACTGAGTGAATATTGATTTTATTTTATTTTTTTTTACTAATAGCCTTATAAATTCAATTATAGGTAGATAATCTTCAAATGGAGGCTAGGGCTTTCCTATTTTTGAATATATAAATGAAACTAGAATCTTGTAATCATATGTTATAATCATGATGCCAAAGACTTGGAGCTAAATCTTTCATAATCTCCAGGCAGAGAAGCAAAGCAATACAGAAAGGAATTGACAGAGGTGGCTAAATTCTTCTTTAGACAATGTAATAGGTGAAGCAAATGTGGTCTGTGAAGCTTCTTACTCTTTCCACTCCTAAGAATAAGGGGCAGATGAAGACTGACCAGACAGCTAACAACCTGATACCTAATAGTTTCTACTGTAAGCTCTTTTGAGAACAAAAAACTACACCAGTTAAAAATAATTGTATAAACAGTGCCTATCTAACACAATACCTTTTTCCTTCTAGGTATTTAATAACTATTTGATGAATGAAATTTAATGGAAGGCAGGCTGAAATTTATATACAGAAAAAAATTGGGTAGAAAACACTGGTTTGAGAAAATATAAGGAACAAAAATCATGAAGCAAAAATGATAATGAGTACTTGTACAAGAGAATGTGAAGATAACCTGACAGGAGCTTATTAGGGTTTGTGTGGGAGAGTGGTAGGAAATAGGGACACATAGGTAAGGAACCTGTGACTTGTTGGGGGCAATTGTAATTAATATAATAATAGCTTAGGGAAGTTCAGAAAAAGGATGACAATGGCACAAAGACACAGCTTTTAACAAGTTTTATTTTTACTCACAAAGGTAGAACAAGAATGACAGTTAGCAGAGATAGATAATCTGAATATGAGGCCTCCATATTTTTAGTGGACAGCATCCAATTAAAAAGGGAACTATCTACAATATATTTGAAGGGCCATAGCATTCCTGGGCTCAAACTTATAAGAGAGTTTTAGACAAAGATCTAGCATGACATCAATGGGAGACTGCTTTCTTATCTATTGGATCAGCAAAGTCAGAGAGTATTTTCTTAATTGCCTCATAAAATGTGAGGGGATATGAGGAGCTTAATTCTAAAGATACTATTCTAGTAAGAAGTTGAAAAGGAGATTTATTGCCAGGTCTGAGTTTATTGGCCTGGGCATTGATGCATCATGGCAAGTGATATGTATTGGGACCATATCAAGCAAACCAATTTTCTTTGGTTGACAATAATTGTTGTTCTTGTCTATTCTTTATTTTTGAAGAGAACCATGACATCAAGAAGATGATGCCATGACTTACAAGTGAATTGGATTTAAGTGAGGGTGGGCTGTGCAAAGTCACCAGTCTCACTTTATCTTCCAAAGCAATCTGGATCCAATGGTAAGATATAGAAATGAAAGAGCAACCCCACCACCCTTCAACTTTCCCTCCTCCAATATGTAGCATTTTGATAAAACTAAACTGTAGTTCATATTGGGAAGATTTAACTATGCTTCATGAAAGGATAGTCAAAATAGACCATAAAATTATACAACTCATAGAATTATAAAACCTTGAAGTTGGAAGGGATCTCAAGGATCATCTATTCTAAACTGATCTGAACAAAATTCTCTTAACAACTTAATCAGCAAAGGATCAACTTGATGACCCCATGGTGAAAGGGAATCTACCATCTTCTAAGATAGTTTATACCACTTTTGGTCAACTTTATATATTAGCAAATTCATAATTACAATTTAATCACCAGGTGTTATTTTTTTTTAATATGACTTGTTTCATTTTGCTTAGGACCTCATCCAATAACCCATAAGTTTAAGGGAAAAAAAAGTAGTGAGCTATAAAATACAACTAAAAAAACCAAACAAAACAGAAAATACACTATATTGCACATACCAGGAGATTAAAAATAAATCAATTAGTAGCCTTATTAAGCAAGCTAATGTGAACAAATTCAATAATATACATTATCTAAAGAAATAGTTAAACAATATTCATCTATTTTTATTTTGTGCTGTTGGTGGCCAGTCCAAACAAGCAAATGAAGTCATTGATGATATTCATTCATTTATTCAAATATCCAACAAACATTTGCTAAGTGTTTATTGTTTGCAAGTACTACACTGGACACTGAAAGAGAAATAAAGTTTAACCAAGAAGTAATCTTTCCCTTATTTCCCTTTCCCTTATAATATATAGTTAAACCAGAGAAATTCATTAGATATTGTGGAAATACTTGTTGGGTGACATCATTACTGTGTTATTGTTGCTGAAATGAAATGAAAAACACATTAAGTGAAAGAGCTAGCAGAAGATGATGTGTCAGGCTGGGTCAGATCTTAACTAGATAGACCAGAAAACTTCCCAAAGCATCTAGTTCCTAAGAAGTTTCCTGGTGTGAGAAGAAATTATTTCTCCCTACTTCTATAAAGACATAGGTAGTACACCTGGAAAAACCTTTTCAAGTCATTTAATTCTATCTTATTATTTTGCTGATGCAGAAACTGGGACATATTAAAGTTAAGTGACTTGCCCAGGATCATCTAGAGAATCAAAGGAAGATCTGAGACATGGCTTTCAAACCAGAGTTTTTCCTATTCTATTATTTGGAAATCTGAGAAACTGGGCATATGGCCCAATAGGCCATGAAATGTCAAGTTAAACTTAGTTACTCATGTTACTCATATGACATGTGTCATCCCTATTGTCTGCATTCAGGTTATATTGGACCCAACTGCAGATTTACTTCATTATATGTTCACTCTGAATTTGTTTCTGTCCTAGTCTGCTTTATGGGTATACACTGTGCAATTTAAAGAAACTGCAAGCTACCCATTACCAAAAATATCTCACTATTCATTCTACTTCAGGTTACAAAATTCTGTTTAAGTATTACTCCTTAAAAATAACAGATTTAGAACTGGTAGTTACATTACAAATTTTTTGGTGCAATTCTCATTTTATGATACCAAAGCAGTAAGTGCTTAGATCATGTTCACACTGGTATTAAGTGACATAACCAGTTTTTGAACCTTGGCCCGTCAACTCCATATTTGGTGTTCTTTCTTTAGAATCTCACTGCTTCTCCTTACACATTTTTGTTTATTATAACCTGGCATTGAATAGACATAGTATTGACCCCGGAGTCAAGAGATCTTGGGATCAAATCCCACCTTAGACATATCCTGATTATGGAACCCTGATCAAGTGAGTTAATTTCTCAGTGACCTAGGCAACTCTCTAAGATTATAATTTAGAGTATAGGTATTGATTTGAACTGGTAGAAGAAGTTCCTAATTGATGGTTTCCTATTTCTATGATATTTTTCTTGCTTCTTTTTTTTTCTTCAACATAGATAATTTGGAAATATACTTTTTCATACCTTTGTATATATAATAAGTATCATATTTCTTGCCTTCTTACTGGGCAAGAGAAGGGGCAGAAGAAAGGAGACAGTTTGGAAGTGAAAATAAAATAAAAAATAAAATAAATGAAGGAGAAAAAGAGAATAAAACACTTAACAAAAGCAGAATCCTGAATCATTAGGACAGATGAGTTTTCATAGAATAGAGAGATGAATCTTTTTCATCCCCAGTAGGGGGCCTTGGGTAGCCAGCATAGTCCTTGGCAGGGTACAAGGAAAGAAGGGGAAAGTAGAGAACTGCAGGGAGTAAGGGTGTACTAAAAAAGAAAGGGGTGGGGGAGAAAGGCAGAGCCAGATGTCATTTATTTAACAGCTTTGTCTGGAGCTGTCTGCATTTGTATGTACCTAGAGAGAAAGAACTGGGGGTTATTATATACAAAAAGAAGGTCAAAGTTTACTTGAAGGAGGACATGTCTGCAGTACACAGAATGACCTGGCAAGAGAATAACACTGCATCCTGTGGGAAAGATGTCTTTTTTAGAATTTGTTGTGCTATTAATTAGCTGTTGTTAGGACTGGCATCAAGTTCATTTTGGTTCAGGGGAAAGGAATGTACACATGGGTGGCTTGTTCTTTTAAAATATCTGTTTACAATGCTTGCGATTTGCAAGGACATCATACAAGATGGAGCTCCCAAAGTGAGATCCAAGGGGGATGGATTTGTTGGGCTGTAAATTTGCTCAGCACAGTCCAGTGCCTGGCCAGGTGCCGATTGACGTCAGGTACTATGTTTGACTTCACCAGGAGCCTGGCTGGTGTATGGAGAGTGGGAACAGCCCCAGAATGTTACTTAGAATTCGGTCAGAGTAGTGTTCCCTGAGCAAAGCCTATTTCTCCTCTTCCTCTGCATCCCACAGAGATGATCTGAGCCTGGAGTCTGCTTTGATGTCAGTAAGAACTTGGCAACCTTAACAGTTTCATGGGGTGCCGAATAAGACAAAAAAGAAGTTAAGGGTAGTAGAGGGGGGAGAGCCCCTGCCAACTGTGGATACTGCTAAAATGTAACTGAAATACACACACACATACATACACACACACACACACACACACTCACACACACAACTCCTTAGAGACACAATATACATCACACACATGCACATTTTTGCTGGAGTGAATCCAGATCACTGTAATGGTCTCAATTCTTTTTGTAACTCCCAAATGGATAAGATTCCACTATAAGATTTAGAAGAATACAGAGTTGGAGATGAATAAATTCATCTTACTAAAGAAAAGAAAATAATTTTCTGTCTCTGATAGGTTGTATGGTGGCGGAGCTGGGATGAGAGATGTTGTAAACCCATTAGGAATGCATTGCTTGCCTTCATTCCTGTTTAATATTTCTTAAAGCTATAAAATTGTATTATGTTAATGTAATGTACAGGCCAAGTGATAAAGGCAGCTAATGTGATTACCACTCGCTGTGCTCTAAACCATTCAGTAAAGCTGCAGACAGATTGCTATTCAGCTTGGCTTTTCATGACCGAGAGAAATGAACGTATTTCAGACATGATTGTGAGCAGTCAACAGATACACCTCAGGTTCCAGAGTAAAGGGCCCATGTCTATGCCATACCCTCTGCCATATCCACACAGCAAGCAATCACTAAAGTACAGAATTGACTCTAAATCTCTAACTTGACAAAAAAATGTGTATTGGAATTAGAAAAAGCAATGGATTTGGAATGAGAAAGACCTGAATAGAAATCCTGCCTCAGATATTTTTTACCTCAGTGACTCTGGGCAATTTACTTAATTTTTTTTGAATCTCAGTTTCCTCATTTGTATAATGGAGCTTATAATGGTACCTTCCTCAGTGTTATAAAAATCAAATGAGGTAAAATGTTCTTTGCAAACCTTGTTGTTTTTTGTTCAGTTTTTTCCAGACTTATCTGATCCATCGTGACACTTTGTGGGGTTTTCTTGGTAGAAATATTGGAGTGGTTTGCCATTTTCTTCTCCAGCTCATTTTTACAGATGAGGAAACTGAGGCAAACAAGCTAAGATGATTTGCCCAGAGTCACATAGCTAGTAAGTAGCTGAGGTCCAATTTGATGAGGATACTGAGACACACACACAGATCGAGAGAGAGAGAGAGAGAGAGAGAGAGAGAGAGAGAGAGAGAGAGAGAGAGAGAGAGAGACAAAGATGAATCTTCCTGACTCAGCTCCAATATTCTAATCCACTGTGCTACCTAGCTGATCTTGCAAATATTAAAATGCTATATAAATGTGAGTTATTATTATTACCTTTTAATATATTTCCCTTGAGACCCAACTTCTAAAAGCTATTGTCATGCCTACTATATAGTACTTGGTTTAACTAACTTGGTTTAACTAACAGGCTGAAGTAAACAAGTGAACTTTTCTTTCTTCTTAGAGAGAAAATTGCTGAATAATGATAAGTAGATTATATAGACCACACTCATGAATTATATTATAGAAAGTAGTGTGGATTTGGAATTGGAAGATCTTTCCTGTTATCTAACCAAGTCAATTTTTATTTCTGAGATTCATTTTCCTCATCTACAAAATGAAGGATTAGAATAAATGATCTCCAATATATCCTTTGGCTCCTACCCTAGGCTCTTATGTTCATAAGGCTAAACATCTCAAAAGTTCCCTTTTATATCACTCACCCATACCCTCCATCCCTATCAAAAGATTGATAGCCATATTAGAAGGTGGTCAAGGCAAAATGGGGAAGAACATGCATTCAGTGGTTATCTGTTTCATCATCATCTATCAAAACACATGTATTGTATGCATAATATTATATGTATAATATGTAAAGAACATTGTGCTAGATTCTGAGGCTAAAAAGAAGTATAAAATATAATTCTTACTATTGGTTGAGGGTAAGAGGAAGGAGGAATTTGGTGAATAGGAAGGAGGAATGTATTGAGCAAAAATATAGGATAGGAGGAGAATGAATCTGCCTAAAGGGGAATATTTATTTCTCAGGGAAGGATCGCCATAGAACTAAATCTAAAAAGGGAGTGAGAAGTCATCTATTCCATATATAGATAAGGAAATTGAGATATGGAGAATTAAGTGACTATCCCAATATCACATAATTTTTAATTCAGAATTATGACTTCAAATCCAACACACTTTATCACTAATTATCGAAAGAAAAGTTGGAACCATAGAAACATTATATGTTATGGAAAGATTGTGGCTCTTGGAGGCAAGAAAATCTAAGTTCAAATTTTATCTCAGACACTAGCAATTTGAGCATGGGCAAGCTACAACTCCTCTGTCCTTAGTTTTCTCACCTGTAGATTGAGGGAATTAGACTTGCTAGGTCTTAAGCTTTTAGTTCTAAGTTTATAGTTCTATGATTTATTGGTGAAGCATGGGTGAATGGTAATGTCTTCCACATCAGTGGATTTAAATGCCACTGTAACATTTGAAGTTCTTCAGAATATAACATTTTAGAAGAAAGAATAAAATAAAAAATGAAGCTACTAGGTAATGTACCTGCTAGTATAAATAATATACAGAATGTTTATTTTTACTCTGCTTTTCCCCCAGAAGAGTCCTCCCTCTTTCCTTCCTTTCCTCAATCAACTGAGGGCTTATTTTATTCCATTCAAGTTAAGGTTTTGATTGGAACAATAGGTATGAAATAGATTGTGAAGGATCTTGAATGTCAGGCTAAGAAATTTGGACTTTATCTTGCATCAGTCAGAAACTACTGATTTTTTTTTATTAAGGGCAATAAACTATATAAAGCAGAGTTTCAAGTTGATTATTCAAGTAAAAGATCATAGAATGGATTATGTATAAGAGACTTGAGGGAGTTAGGAGATGATTACAATAGTTTAGGGAATAAGGATTCAGATTCTGGAATTCTTGGACAAGGCTTAGTGACTATGAGGATGGGAAAAAATGAACCACATCTCAGAAATACTATGGACTGAACACACAGGATAATCATAATTATAATAATGACATTTATAAAGCATTTCATGGTTTATAATGCACATTACAAATATCTTTGTTTATCTCTAAAACAACATTGGATATTATTACTATTCTACTTTTTACAGATGAGGATACTGAGACACACACACAGATCGAGAGACAGAGAGAGAGAGAGAGAGAGAGAGAGAGAGAGAGAGAGAGAGAGAGAGAGAAAGAGAAAGAAGAGAGAGAGAAAGAGAGAGAGAGAGAGACAAAGAGAAAGAGAGAGAGAGAGACAAAGAGAGAGAGAGACAAAGAGAAAGAGAGAGAGAGAGAGAGAGAGACAAAGAGAAAGAGAGAGAGAGACAAAGAGAAAGAGAGAGAGAGAGAGACAAAGAGAAAGAGAGAGAGAGAGAGAGAGAGAGAGAGACAAAGAGAGAGAGAGAGAGAGAGAGAGAGAGAGAGAGAGAGAGAGAGAGAGAGATTAAGTGACTTTCCCCAAGATTATTCAGATATCAAATATCTGAAACTGAATTTAAACTCAGGTCTTCCTGTCTCTAAGACCAGTATTCTATTATTGTACAACCATCATCATGATTCCATTCCAAGACATACTTGTGATCTTTGTAATATACTGGTAGAAAATATAAAGAATCAGAGTTTTTCCTTATTGAGCTTGAGATTTTCCTAGCCAGGTCCAGAGATCAAAGTAATCCCAGTTCAAGTTACAGCATCTTGGAAAGATGCCAACTGTGGTCCTAGAAGGACTATACTTGACTTTCCCAGTTAACAGAAAAGCCATTGCTCAGAGTTCATGAAGGGCAGCTCCCTGACACCTTCTCTCTATTTATTTTGCTGAAAAGACAACAACACTCAACACTCAAGAAACAATGACCTCTCTCTAAAGGCCACTCTCCCCATAGCTTCTGACACAAAATGAAATAACAAACACAAAGGGGAGTTCGTCTTTGTATTTATTTGCAGAAGTATAAAGTTGAGAAATTGATTGATGTTGGGGCAGAATGCCTTGATCTAGGGTTTTAATTTTTATTGGTAAGCCATTAAAGTTTCTTCTTCATTTCTCCCCCTCCAAATTTATATATATATTTATATATATTATATATATATTTTTTTTTCTTTTTTCTACAGCTCTGGAAGTTATTGACTTTCCTTGATTTCCTTTCAACACCACCTTCACCCTCCCATCTAATCCCACTTGATGGAACCATGCATTTAGCCAAGAAAAGATCTTAGTCCAACTTCCTCATTTTACAGATGAGGAAACTTGGACAAAATTTTGTGACTTGTCTAGGCTTATAAGTTACTAATTATTTGAAGTAGGATTTACACTCAAGGCTTGCTAGCTCCAAATCCAACCCTCTATCTACTACATCAGAGGTGTCAACACACAGGCTGCCTGAAACAGATTAAAACATAATTGGGAAATATTTAACAAAACAAATTAAAATACATAGTATTGAGATGCAATTGTCTAAGCTAATGTGGAGCCATTAGGAATATATGATTTAATAGGCCCCCATTTCTATTTGAGTTTGATATTACTGAACTACATGACCAAACTGCCTAAACAGAAAAAAACTGGCACTGAAAGAATGCTAAGAAATGCTAAAAGGGACTGATCTGATTGCAATCTTCTCCTTTTTAAGATGAGGAAACTAAGACATGCAGAGGGAAAATAATTTATAAAAGGTCACACAATCATGAGTTAATAGATTTGAATCCAGGTCTCTTGTATTACAAGGCATGCTTTCTTTATGCCATGTTGTCTACCTTCAGATATATATATATATATATATATATATATATATATATATATATATATATATATATATATATATATATATATATATATATATATATGTTCAATGAACAAGCATCCTTGGGAGAAAAACAACTTAAACACTGAATACATATGAGGTTATTAATATTATTATTTCCTCATCTATAAAAATAGAGATAACATTTAAACTATCAACTTCATAGAGTTCTTGTAAGGCAAATGCTTTGCATTTGCCTTTTAAGATTTATATAAATGGGAGCTAAAATTACCCATTTTTATTTCTCTATATTTGCTATTTTTCACAAATATTTCCCTTTTTCATTCCTAATTTTCAAGGCAGATTTTCCAGTGTTTGCTTGCTTCTGAAAATAATATTTTCCCATAGATTCTATTACTAATTTCTGTCTGGAACTAATTTCTATCATTTCTATATATGAATTTTACAGAAGCAGGATATTATAGTGTAGTGATGACAAATGTAAATGGGCCACAAACCCATACATAAGGATTCTTACAGAAAGCATATTGACTTAGAAAACTACATATTAATATCATCTATGTTTTATTGTATTTTTCTTTATTATGCAAATATTCCCCAATTACATTTTTATTTGGTTTGGGCATTACTGGGGAGTATCTTATACTTTCAATAATATCTTATTTTCAAAGTATATATAAAGATAATTTTCAACATTTGTTCTTGCAAGACTTTGTATTACAAATTTTCTCCCTCCCTCTCTTACTTCCCCCATCTTCAAGACAGCAAATAAACTTATACAGGTTAAGTGTGTGCAATTCTTTTAAACATTTCCATATTTGTCATGCTATACAAGAAAAATCAGATCAAAAAGAAAAATAAAAACCAGAAGAAAAAATCAAACAAACAGAAAGTGAAAATACTAAGCTTCAATCCATATGCCATCTCCATCTGGGGGTGCAGATGACATTTTCCATCCTAAGTCTATGGGAATTACTTTCAAAATCACCGAATTGTTAAGAGTTAAGTCCACCACAGTTGATCATTGTTAAGGACCATGCCTAGGTGAAGGTCAGTTTTTGGAGAGCCCCCAGGTATGAATCATAATACTTGAAGGAGTTGCAAAGCAGCCTTCGCAGATGTTCCTTGTGGATGGGGAATGAAATAAATTGGAGGCAGAGGGAAGAAGAGAGAGGTCAGACAAGGCAAGCGCCTCTCAGTGGAGAAGTCAGAGATCACAACTGCCTCTCAGTCTCCTTGTATCGTGATCATCATCTTCTCACATGAAGAGATCCATTCTGAGTTAGACCTCCAGCAGCCACTGGCAGGTGGCTCCCATATTGCAAGAGATCATCACACAATCTTGTTACTGTGTACAGTGATCTGGTTCTGTTCACTTTACTCAGTGTCAGTTTACTCAGTGTAAGTCTTTCCAGGCTTTTCTGAAATCAGCCTATTCATCATTTCTTATAGAACAATAATATTCCATTACAATCATATATTATAACTTATTCAGCATTCCTCATCTGATGGGCATCTCTTCAATTTCCAGTTCCTTGTATAAAGAACTGCTACAAACATTTTTGTGTATGTAGCTCCTTCTTTCTCTTTCATGATCTCTTTGGGATATAGACTCAGTAGTGATACTCCTAGATCAAAAGGCATATAGTTTTAGTGCCTTTGGGCATGGTTTCAAATTGCTCTCCAGAATTGGTTGGATCATTTCACTACTCCACCAACAATACATTAGTATATGGGAGTATTTTTGACACCTTTGGGAGTGATAGAGTGCTGGGAGTAAAGTGAAAAAGGCAAGTTTGGAACAAGACTTTAAAGTCATAGAAAGGTGTTTTTGGAGTGGAAATTATCATGTCCCTTGGGGAAATCATAGAAACTTTTAAATATACTCAAGAAAGATGAGAAATGAGAACAGGCCCCTTAGATTTGGTTATCAAATGATCAACTGGTAATGGAGAGAAAAATTTCTTTTGAGTGATGAAGTCCAAAGCCAAATTTTCGGAGGATTTAGAAGACAGTGATAGAAGGGTTGTAGATACCAAGTGTTAATGGCTTTTCAAAGGCCTCAACTGAAAAGGGGAAAAGAAATATAGAATGATAGCTAGAAAGATGATAGGAACTGAAGAGATTTTTTATTTCTAAGAATGAGAAGACTTGGGTATCTTTGTAGGCAACAAGGAAATAACCAATAGGAGGGAGAGACTAAAATATGGGGTGTTGGGGAGGGGAAGATAATGGGAATAATATTCTAGGGAAATTGTGAAATGATAAAATCAAGAATACATATGGAGAGGCAAATGTTGACAAGGGGGAAGGCCACCTCTTTTTAAGGGACTGGAGTAGATTAAGTTGAGTAAAGGAAGGGAAGAATAATTTATTGAACTTCTACAGTGTCTCAGGCATTGTGCTAAACACTTTACAAACATCTCATTTGAAATGCTGAAGATAAGTTGGGTCAAGTATCTCTGTGCTGTATTTGGATAGTAAGGAGGATTTCTCAGGAAAGAGAGTGAATCACTCAGAGAAACTCTCCTTAGTGCCTTTCTCTCCTTATTATTAACTTTAGCTTAAAAGATTTTTTTTAACCATTCCAGGCTGGATTCCTCTATCAACCCCATGTTCTGTGTATACTAATTGCTGTTGATTGGACATATTCCACAAGCTGTGGTTTATCATAGATAAGTTCTATCCTGGCCTTAGAAAATAGGACTAAATATGTTTTCATGAATGATTCAGATTATTGAGACATTTGCCTTATAATTCCCAAAGTAGAATCTGAAATAACATTTCCCCACCTTCCAGATGTGAAAAGATGAAAACTTTATTTGAAGCCCAGGGTATACATTCAAGAGGCAAAGCTCTGAGGAGTTGTAGCAAATACATATCTGTAAGAAGAGCAAGAAATAATTCTTCTTGAACAAATATTATAACTGAGCATGCTAAACTCTGTTAAACTCAGTTCAAGCTTGTTTAACAGCATTTACCTTGTGGCTGTCGGTATTAAATTCTGAGATGCAATTCAAGTAGACAATTTGAATTCCAAAAGAACATGCTTCAAACTGATGTTCTTTCTTCATAATGCAATTTTTCAAATTATTTTTAATTGTCCTACAGAGTGGCTCCCTGAGATGAATGGCTAATAACCTCCAACAGAAATGGTGATAAACCTTGAGCTTTCAACCTCATGGGGAAAAAATGTGATCTCGATATGTCTATCAATTTGCTGAGAAATAATGCAAGATGAGGGAGATCTTTTTTTTTAATTTTAGAAAAATGAATCTAATTTCCATGAGACAATTTGAAGCACTATTTAATAGGCTGTCACCTGTCAGACTGCAGTGCTGAAAGAAGTTGCTATTTTTGGCTTTACCCATCCAAAAAAAATAAAGAGAGACTATTTGCTAAACATATAGTTCATTTCAATAGTATTTAATGCTATAGTTGAAGTAGGTGTTCCAGACAATTCAATATATATATATATATATGTTCAATGAACAAGCATCCTTGGGAGAAAAACAACTTAAACACTGAATACATATGAGGTTATTAATATTATTATTTCCTCATCTATAAAAATAGAGATAACATTTAAACTATCAACTTCATAGAGTTCTTGTAAGGCAAATGCTTTGCATTTGCCTTTTAAGATTTATATAAATGGGAGCTAAAATTACCCATTTTTATTTCTCTATATTTGCTATTTTTCACAAATATTTCCCTTTTTCATTCCTAATTTTCAAGGCAGATTTTCCAGTGTTTGCTTGCTTCTGAAAATAATATTTTCCCATAGATTCTATTACTAATTTCTGTCTGGAACTAATTTCTATCATTTCTATATATGAATTTTACAGAAGCAGGATATTATAGTGTAGTGATGACAAATGTAAATGGGCCACAAACCCATACATAAGGATTCTTACAGAAAGCATATTGACTTAGAAAACTACATATTAATATCATCTATGTTTTATTGTATTTTTCTTTATTATGCAAATATTCCCCAATTACATTTTTATTTGGTTTGGGCATTACTGGGGAGTATCTTATACTTTCAATAATATCTTATTTTCAAAGTATATATAAAGATAATTTTCAACATTTGTTCTTGCAAGACTTTGTATTACAAATTTTCTCCCTCCCTCTCTTACTTCCCCCATCTTCAAGACAGCAAATAAACTTATACAGGTTAAGTGTGTGCAATTCTTTTAAACATTTCCATATTTGTCATGCTATACAAGAAAAATCAGATCAAAAAGAAAAATAAAAACCAGAAGAAAAAATCAAACAAACAGAAAGTGAAAATACTAAGCTTCAATCCATATGCCATCTCCATCTGGGGTGCAGATGACATTTTCCATCCTAAGTCTATGGGAATTACTTTCAAAATCACCGAATTGTTAAGAGTTAAGTCCACCACAGTTGATCATTGTTAAGGACCATGCCTAGGTGAAGGTCAGTTTTTGGAGAGCCCCCAGGTATGAATCATAATACTTGAAGGAGTTGCAAAGCAGCCTTCGCAGATGTTCCTTGTGGATGGGGAATGAAATAAATTGGAGGCAGAGGGAAGAAGAGAGAGGTCAGACAAGGCAAGCGCCTCTCAGTGGAGAAGTCAGAGATCACAACTGCCTCTCAGTCTCCTTGTATCGTGATCATCATCTTCTCACATGAAGAGATCCATTCTGAGTTAGACCTCCAGCAGCCACTGGCAGGTGGCTCCCATATTGCAAGAGATCATCACACAATCTTGTTACTGTGTACAGTGATCTGGTTCTGTTCACTTTACTCAGTGTCAGTTTACTCAGTGTAAGTCTTTCCAGGCTTTTCTGAAATCAGCCTATTCATCATTTCTTATAGAACAATAATATTCCATTACAATCATATATTATAACTTATTCAGCATTCCTCATCTGATGGGCATCTCTTCAATTTCCAGTTCCTTGTATAAAGAACTGCTACAAACATTTTTGTGTATGTAGCTCCTTCTTTCTCTTTCATGATCTCTTTGGGATATAGACTCAGTAGTGATACTCCTAGATCAAAAGGTATATAGTTTTAGTGCCTTTGGGCATGGTTTCAAATTGCTCTCCAGAATTGGTTGGATCATTTCACTACTCCACCAACAATACATTAGTATATGGGAGTATTTTTGACACCTTTGGGAGTGATAGAGTGCTGGGAGTAAAGTGAAAAAGGCAAGTTTGGAACAAGACTTTAAAGTCATAGAAAGGTGTTTTTGGAGTGGAAATTATCATGTCCCTTGGGGAAATCATAGAAACTTTTAAATATACTCAAGAAAGATGAGAAATGAGAACAGGCCCCTTAGATTTGGTTATCAAATGATCAACTGGTAATGGAGAGAAAAATTTCTTTTGAGTGATGAAGTCCAAAGCCAAATTTTCGGAGGATTTAGAAGACAGTGATAGAAGGGTTGTAGATACCAAGTGTTAATGGCTTTTCAAAGGCCTCAACTGAAAAGGGGAAAAGAAATATAGAATGATAGCTAGAAAGATGATAGGAACTGAAGAGATTTTTTATTTCTAAGAATGAGAAGACTTGGGTATCTTTGTAGGCAACAAGGAAATAACCAATAGGAGGGAGAGACTAAAATATGGGGTGTTGGGGAGGGGAAGATAATGGGAATAATATTCTAGGGAAATTGTGAAATGATAAAATCAAGAATACATATGGAGAGGCAAATGTTGACAAGGGGGAAGGCTACCTCTTTTTAAGGGACTGGAGTAGATTAAGTTGAGTAAAGGAAGGGAAGAATAATTTATTGAACTTCTACAGTGTCTCAGGCATTGTGCTAAACACTTTACAAACATCTCATTTGAAATGCTGAAGATAAGTTGGGTCAAGTATCTCTGTGCTGTATTTGGATAGTAAGGAGGATTTCTCAGGAAAGAGAGTGAATCACTCAGAGAAACTCTCCTTAGTGCCTTTCTCTCCTTATTATTAACTTTAGCTTAAAAGATTTTTTTTAACCATTCCAGGCTGGATTCCTCTATCAACCCCATGTTCTGTGTATACTAATTGCTGTTGATTGGACATATTCCACAAGCTGTGGTTTATCATAGATAAGTTCTTTCCTGGCCTTAGAAAATAGGACTAAATATGTTTTCATGAATGATTCAGATTATTGAGAACATTTGCCTTATATTCCCAAAGTAGAATCTGAAATAACATTTCCCCACCTTCCAGATGTGAAAAGATGAAAACTTTATTTGAAGCCCAGGGTATACATTCAAGAGGCAAAGCTCTGAGGAGTTGTAGCAAATACATATCTGTAAGAAGAGCAAGAAATAATTCTTCTTGAACAAATATTATAACTGAGCATGCTAAACTCTGTTAAACTCAGTTCAAGCTTGTTTAACAGCATTTACCTTGTGGCTGTCGGTATTAAATTCTGAGATGCAATTCAAGTAGACAATTTGAATTCCAAAAGAACATGCTTCAAACTGATGTTCTTTCTTCATAATGCAATTTTTCAAATTATTTTTAATTGTCCTACAGAGTGGCTCCCTGAGATGAATGGCTAATAACCTCCAACAGAAATGGTGATAAACCTTGAGCTTTCAACCTCATGGGGAAAAAATGTGATCTCGATATGTCTATCAATTTGCTGAGAAATAATGCAAGATGAGGGAGATCTTTTTTTTTAATTTTAGAAAAATGAATCTAATTTCCATGAGACAATTTGAAGCACTATTTAATAGGCTGTCACTGTCAGACTGCAGTGCTGAAAGAAGTTGCTATTTTTGGCTTTACCCATCCAAAAAAAATAAAGAGAGACTATTTGCTAAACATATAGTTCATTTCAATAGTATTTAATGCTATAGTTGAAGTAGGTGTTCCAGACAATTCAAACCTTAGTTTTTTTCTCAAAGAGAGTTAAAGAGACTTCTCACTATTCTAATGGAAAATAATAATCTGGCATTAACTAGTGGAATGAGAGCCCATATAAGTATATGTGAAGTGCAAGGAAAAGGATGCTATGAAGCAAAAATACCCCCACAATATATTTGGCCATATCATTCCCATGTTTTCAAAAACACAAACTCATTCAGGATCACAGTCTAGAGTATACTGGAATTAGAATCACAAACTCATATAGTTTCAGAGTTAAAGAGTATTACAGTTATATTCTAGTACAGCCCTTATCTAAAAAAGAATTCTTTCTACAACATTTCCAATAGTTGGTCATCTAATCTTTCCTTAAAGACCTTTACTGAAGAGGAGCCAAACCCACTTCTGGATCTTATTTCACTTCTGGATGGTTCCAATTATTAAGTAGCTTTACCTTACATGAAACTTAAATTTGCATGTTAGAGACATTGCCCCAGGTACCAAATTTTTCATTCATGGAAAAGCCTTTATTTATTATTTATTCATGCAAAACTGAGCCATGGATAGCTATAGGGAAGAAAACCAATTCTCCTAGTTTTTCTCAGCCAAATGTAGGAAATATATAGAAAGTTTTTTTTTTTTTTTCCTTTTCCCTCTGTTGTTGTTGCTGCTGCTGCTGCTGGTGGTGGTGGTGTGGTGTGTGTGTGTGTGTGTGTGTTGTGTGTGTATGTGAAAGGAGAGAGAGAGAGAGAGAGAGAGAGAGAGAGAGAGAGAGAGAGAGAGAGAGAGAGAGAGAGAGAGAGAGAGAAAGAGAGAGAGAGAGAGAGAGAGAGAAAGAGAGAGAGAGAGAAAGAGAGAGAGAGAGAGAAAGAGAGAAAGAGAGAGAGAGAGAGAAAGAGAGAAAGAGAGAGAGAGAGAAAGAGAGAGAGAGAGAGAAAGAGAGAAAGAGAGAGAGAGAGAGAAAGAGAGAAAGAGAGAGAGAGAGAGAGAGAGAGAGAGAGAGAGAGAGAGAGCAGCACACGTACACATGCACATATGATTATTATTTCACTCCATGCAGGTGAGAAAGATTATCAAAAAAGCTCATTCAATGAATTTTCATCATTCAGTATAATAAACTCTTTGAATTTTCTTAAAATTATTATTGTGAATTGCAGGTTTATGATGGATTCAGGGACAGGGTTGATTAATGGGATTTATGAGACATTTATTAAATTTACAAAAGCAATTCTAAAAGATGTGGTAAAATCATTCCAAGTGTTTTCTCCCAAGTCATCTTTATTTCATTCTATTTTCCTTTTTTTCTTTTATGTTTATTTTCTGGGGGCAGGCAAAACCTGCTTGTGTTTCTTCTCTTTAGTATTTTGTGTGACATTTATGTAATTGTAGCTTTATAATCTGGTCTTGATAATACATAAAAATTCCCTATGAGATAAAGGAAATACTAATGGAAGATGATAAAATCATTTGGTTTTGAGTCAATGCTTCTTTGGAAAACTTGAAAATTTAATTTATCTAATTTCTTTCAAGAATTATAGTTAGTAAATAAATAAGCATTTATTAAAAGTTAACTATGTTAGGATTAGAGAAAAGGCTGTGCTTTTTATTTCAGGCATGAAGACCCCCTTTGTCAATCTGGTGAAGTCTATGGACCCTTTTTAATAAAAATGATTTTAAATGCATAAAATAAAACATATAGGATTGTAAAGGAAACCAATAATATTGAAATAGTTATCAAAAATGTTTTTTAAAGTTCATGGACTCTAAGTTAGAACCTCTATTTTAAGGAAAAGATTCTCAAAGAGTAATTGAAAGGCGTTTCATTTAATGGGGAATTTGTTTATTTTCTTTTTTAAAACTAGTTTTTAAATAAATATTATTGATGATTTTTATTTTTACACTATACTTAATTAAGGTAGAAAAAGTCATTAATAAGAAATGGTCAATAGAGTGACCCCATCTGGTGTTATATGAAATATTTTACCCTAGTGTTTACCATTGGTTCTCTTCCATAAAACGTGATTTTATGCAGGTGATGTAAGACTAAGACCTCTTCCTGGTGGAAAAGGATTCCAACTGTGATCTGAGAGAAACTAAAGGCTTTGCTGTGAAAAGGAAAAGTCTATTAGGGATGTGAAATCCAAGGGAAGAGGCAAGATGCAGGAAATGGAGTATGAAGTGAAGATATGAAACTGAGTTATTTCTTGAAGAATTAAGACCACTTTAAAAAGAAATCTGTAGATATTGGAGAAATGGTGCTTATCTGATGCAACTTCCTAGCCTAAGGCAATAATTTGTGGCACACTTCCTTCCTTCTCTGTCTCTTCAGATTGTTTACTTCCTCCTGGATCTGCTAAATGGACCTTCCTATATAGGGTTAGAAAAAAGAGGCCTTGGGGATTATATAGTTCATCCCTTACCACTTCCATCCAAATGTCTCAAGAACTTCTTTTGGGTGTCCCAAATGTCTGAAAAACAAGATGGAAAGTTCTCAAGAAAAGAGACCTATTGGATGCTTCTTTTAGGATGTGTATGATATTATCAGAGCTAAGGAAGCTTCAAAGACTGAGTTACACATTTCAATATGTTTCTAATCATGATTAATTCCTTTTGTATTCATTGTAGGAACATTAATCATGATTAATTAATTTGGTATGAATGTGGATATAACATTTAATTTCTCCCAAATTTCAGGGGAGCCTATTTCAATGAATAATTGAACAAAAATGAGTTACGGAAGGAAGAGAACGAAAAGTTTGCAATGCTAGCCATAAATTGTAAGATGAAACAGTACAATCTAACACTGCCTTAATGCTGCATTAATAAGTGATAGGTTCAGTAGGATATAAATACAGTACATATGACTCTTAGCAATGCCTGATGGTGAAGCAATATTTGTAATGATACTAGGAACCACATATTTTTCTGTTAACTGAGGGTACAGCACTTATCAGAAGTGCAGGTAGAATTGTTGTTAAATACATTTTTATCCCATCACTCTATCACATTCCATTTTGCCATTCTAAAAATCTCTCAGGATGACCTTTTTTTTACTCAATAGGAAAAAAATTCTCTTCTCAAAATGAAAATTTCTTATCATACAAAAGTCTCAAGAATGGTTTGTCATCCTCTTCCCTTGCTAATATTGGCAGAAAATCAACTTCTGGGAGAAACAATAGAATTATTAATTAATTTGTTCCTAGGGCTTCAAAGACTAAGGGACTTGGGACTGCTTTAAGAATCAGGATTGATTTGTTTTTAGTAATGCCTCCCGTGATTGCAAGACTTCTTCAATTTAATTATGTAGAAGGAGATGATTAGGAGGTTAGGAGAGAAAGGTTACATAGAGACATACTTTTTCTAGACACACACAGACACATACCTACATGCATGTTTACATGTACACATGTACATAGGCACTCAGTTCTTCAAGTTATTCATTTCCCATTTCCTACTCCTTCATCCTACCACAACCAGACAAAATGGTTATGTAGCCTTGGCCTTACTTTCACCCACAAACATACCACTTCCTTGTTCAAGAATTCCAAAATTGGGGCAGCTAGATGACATAGTGGATAGAACACCAACTGTGAAGTCAGGAGGACCTGAGTTCAAATCTGACTCCAGTCACTTAATACTTACTAACTGTGAGATCCTGGGCAAGTCATTTCACCCCAATTACCTTAAAAAAAACAACAAGAATTCCCAAATCCTTTAATCTATCAACTTTCCATCTCTTCCTACACTCTTGACTTTTCAAATCCTGCTCTCCATCTACACCAGAATCATAACTCCTCGGTTATCTCCTCAACCATCACTCCTGCACTAGTCATTCTCTCCTCTATTCCCTATCCCGACCTTCAATTCAACTCTATATTATCATCATCTCTCGAGTCCCTAGCCCCTTCTTATATTTTTGACTATATACTGACAAACTTCAACTTTTAAATCACTCTTACCAGCCTTTAGTCTTACACACATGCTACTGAATGAAGGTGGAGAAAACCGAACAGCTATTCTGTTTGAGAAAACTATAAATTCATGTTACACAACTTCAACTAGGTCTAGTGCTCCTTACCTAGACCCTCTACCTGCTCAAGCAACCCTATTCTTTCCCATATCCTACAAAAGACTGCCTCCTGTCTTATCCCCACCCTCATTTATTCTCAATCTTTACTTATTCCTTCCCTATTGCCTATACACACGCCCATGTCTCTTCCATTGTCAAAAAAGTTTCATCTTGATCCTTCCATCCTTAATAACTACCATTCTATGTCTTTTCTATCCTTTGTGGCCAGACTCCTTGAGAAGGTTTTCAGGAAAATGTCCCTCCATTTTCTCTCCTCTTACTCTCTTCTTAACTCCTGATAATATGGGTTCTAATCTCATTGATTCATCAAAACTGCTCTTTTGCTATTACTAATCATCTCTTACTTGTTCAGATCTGAGTTCTTTCTTCTATCCTTGTTTTCTTTCATATCTCTGAAGCCTTTGATACAGTTGATCACCTACTTCTCCTTAATACTTTCTTCTTCCTAGGTTTTGGAACACAACTCTCTCCTGGTTCTCTTACTATCTATCAGATTGCTCTTTCTCAGTCTCCTATGATGGATTCTCACGTAGGTCATGTCTTCTAACCAGATGTCCCACATAAGAGTTCTGCCCAGGGCTTCCTTCTTTTCTCCCTCTACACCACTTCACATGACGATTTTTATCAATTCCCATGAATTTAATTACATTTCTCTGCTGATGATTATCCAAGCTATCTTTCCCTAACCTTTGCTGACCCCCAAAATTGAATCTTCAACTATCTTTCAGATCTCACTGATAGACTGATAGACATCTTAAACTCAATGTGTTCAAAACTGAATTTATTCTCTTCCTCCTTAAACTCTCCCCTCATCACTTTTCCTATTACCATAGAAGGCAACAACATCCTCCTAGATTCTTAGGCTTGTAACTTAGGGGTCATTTTTGATTCTTCATTACTTCTCATTTCCCACATCCAATCTGTTGCTAAGTCTTACTGATCTCACCTTTGCCACATCTCTTAAATAAACCCCCCTTTTCTCTCTGATGCTGCCATCACTCTAGCTCACAGCCTCATCACTTCATTCCTCGACTAATGTAATATCTTACTGGTGGTTTTGCCTGCTTGAAGTCTCACCCTGTTACACTTCACCCTCCATTTGACCACCAAAGTGTTTTTTCTGAAGACGGTCCAACCAGGTCAACCTCTCCTTCCCTCCAACATTCAATAAACTTCAGTGACTTCCTGTCATTTCCCAGCATCAAATATGAAATCCTTTGTTTGGAGTTCAAAGCCCTTTGTAACTTAGCCTCCTTCTACTTTTCTAGTCTTCTTGTATTTTACTCCTTGCTAGCATTCTTTGATCCAATAACGCTGCCCCCCTGACAGCTCCACTGAACAAGACAGTCCATCTCTCTCTCTCAGCTCCAGGTATTTTCTTTGACGGTCTCTCCTGTCTCAAATGCTCTTCATCTTCAAGTCAGCTTGTCTTCTTTTCATTCCCAACCAAAACTTCAAATTCTACAAAAAGCCTTCTCCAATGTCTCAATTCTAGAGTTTTCCTCCTTTTAACTATTTATTTGATACTTTACATATTTTAACTATTTGTTTGTCCATATTTATTTATTTGTTTTTTATTTCCTTCATTAGATTTTGAATTCCTTGAAGGCAGGAAGTATCCTTTGCAGCTTTTTGTTCCCAGAATTTAGCACAATTTTTAGGCACATAGTAGGTGATTAATTGTTTTATTGACTAATTAATTCATCTTTCCTTTGGGAACTAAGACATATCTTGATGCAAATAAGTAGAAATCTATCTGGTTCTCTGAAGACAAAATAAATTAGAAATTCTAAGTAGTCCTCGGTGTTGAATTGGAATAGTGAGAACGGTTTCTTGGGAAAGTTCAGAGAAACGAAACTTTCCTGGTGTTTTTCTCTCCTTGTTGTTAGCTTTTGCTTTGTAACCACTTTAGTATTCCAGGCTGCCCAACCTAACATTTCTTAGCTCTTATAAATTATGTTGCAGTTTGTGAGAGTAGCATGTCCACCTGAGACAAAATATAGCTCTTTGCATTTTTGCCAAAGCAATAGCCAGTATATCTTTTTCCTTTTTTTTTCCTCCATCCCTGTCATTAATTGCTACTTTGCATCCAAAAGCTCACAAAAACATTTAAATAAGGACAAAGTTTTGAAAGTCAGGAATACAAGTGAAAAAGTATAAATGATCACTTTTTTGTTTAGCAACTATCCTGATCTATTTCTTTGATACTTGTGTCTCTCAGACCAAACCCCACTTTGGCATATGAGAGCCACCAACCTTACCCAAACTCCTGATGTTTAATCTAGTTCAGGAGTCACTCAGCTATTCTCTTACCTCCTCCTTTTCAAGTCCATTCAAAATGTTTGGAAGTTAGAATCATTTTCACCATGTCAAGAATGAAAGAAAAATAATCAGCAAGTGCTTATTATGTGCCAAGCACTATTTTGGGGGTACATTAACAGCCCCTGTCTTCAAGGAACTCATATTTTAATGGCATAAATGATACCTGGCCAGGAAATGAGTTATGGAACTTACAAAGGTTTTGTGATTGGAACAAGGTAGTCTATTCACACAACTTTAATAAAGGCAATGACAGAAGATGATTTCATAGAGTTCTAAGAGCAATAAGAGGAAGGGGAAGAGGAGAAGAGGAAAGAAATCATCACCTATCACCATGTCTCTACTCCACCAGACTTCAGCTCTTTATTCCCATGAAACCAATTTGCTTATTTCCTGCTGACAAAGCTAAATAAATTGCTTCAGCCTATTTTCCTAGTGTTGGAATGCCTTCCCTTCTTCCTCCCACTATCCTTAACTATTTCTATCTTTAAAAAAAAACAGCTCAAAACCTCTTCTTCTGGGAAGTCTTCTTTGACATGCATATCACCTCAGTTGACTAAACATATTTTAGTCAATTTTTTATACTCAGACTATGATATTTTTCCTTTCCAAATCATTACCACTGAAAATGTTTCTATCAGTTCTATCAAACTTTCTATCAAAAGGGTTTTCCCTGTTCTTTACGTTTCCTAATACATCTAGTTTTATCTCTCCTGTTCTTCACACATTCTATTTATACTTTCTTTCGGAAGTCTTACCCTATATACCTTCCCTATTAGAATATAAACTCCTTGAGGGCAAGAAGGGTCTATGTCTCCTTTAAAAAAATAATTCCCATCACTTAATACAATACTTGCATTAAAAATGCAGTTGTGATTTCATTAGCTTGGGAAATTCCCATCCTCTACAGATGCAGATACACAGTTCATCAATAATTTATAATCTCAGAGAGTTGCTGTGGGGCACTGAGAAAAGCGTTTTGCCAAGGGACTTACAGCTAACATGTATCAGAGACAAATCTTGAAATGAAGTCTAGCAGACTTTATGACTGACCCTCTATTCCCAATCATTATGTTATGTTGCCTTGCATATAATAGATGCTTAATAGTTTGTTGAATTGAATTGACCTGTGTATATTTTGTTTCTTTAAGATGCTCCCTAAGGAAAAGGAACCTTTATTTCATTTATAGATCCAGCTATACCTACTACTACTCCATACAAACTAGGTACCCAAAGACTGACTTTTGACTGATGAATGTTAAAAGGAATGAAATTGCTTCTCCTTCCCATTACCTATCCTAAGCCAGAGTTCTGCAAGGGTATGGTTGCAAAGCTGGCATGTGAATCCCTTATTTCCTAAAAGCAGCAGTTGTTTAATAGGAAATACCAGTCTGGAGAGGAGTATCTAAGTTCAAAAACTACTCGTTCCCTGTGAGATACTTGGCTGCAAAGTGCTGAAACTCTTGAGTTGATGCACTGAGGTTGGACAACTGAACACTTAAGGCTAATTACCCATTGGATAATACTCTATTAGAAAATTCTTGGAAAATGGCCCTTCCCACTCTTCTATGCTGGCTCAATAATTGGTGTGTACAGAGAGTTGTAGGAGGGACTAGGGAGTGAAGTAAGGCTAGCCAGAGTCACTTTTGGGTGGGAGACGAAGAGGAGAGGTCCGGGAGATCCTGCATCCATCCAATTCATTTCTACTCCTAAAGACCAAGACCAAGGACTTTTGCTTATCCTGACTCCAGCTGATTCTGAGGTATCCAGGGAGCTAACACAGTCATCACACTTGGCAAATTATTGCCTCAGTTTTCTCATCTGTAACATGGATAGGTTGGACCAGGGCCTTTAAATTCCCTTCCAGCTCTAGAGCTATGATCTTAAATCTCCTGGAAGGAGCAAGGTTTTTCCTTTCCATTGGTCAGAGATGGGTGGCATTTTTACCAGGTTGTGACACAGGGCCATTTTTTCCTTTCTCCATTGAGCCCATGCTGTTCTTGAACAGTATCTTGTAAATCAGAGGAAATCATCATAAAGACCTTGCTGTGGAAAATGGATATGTCAGCTGATCTCTGCACCATTAATTTTCAGTTGCACAATTTACAGAAATTATATTAGGTCTTTCCCTGAAGGCGGACAGAAAGCTATACCATGCTTTTGAAGCTGTTCCCACTGCAAAAGATGAAAAAAAAAAAAAAAGATGTATATGTGTGTATACATAACGTACAACATACGTGCCTGTGCACACAAGATACATGTGCATGTCACACATCTCCACATATACATGTGGGCCCTGAGCACATGTGTACATGTACACGGTCATGTATATGTGTCTAGCTTGTGTTTATATATATATATCTGTATCCATATCCATATTCATATCTATAGAGCATGATAAAAGGCAATTCTGTGTTTATGGCCCTGGAAATATTTCTGTTGTGGAGGCTCCATTAAAAAATTGAACAGAAACAACCTTGATTTTAAGCTCTTGTTGGCAACACAAACAAATGCTTCATCCTCCTATTGCCAAACAGGGGGAAATGTAGCCAGTGCTTTCCTTGATGAGAGGAAGCCAGTGATCGCTAGCAATATCAGGAATGCTAAGGGGCAGATTGCTGATTGCACAATCAGGAAGGATGAGCAAGACATTTATGGTCTTCAGCTGCAAAAGACTGCAAGGTGTTAGGGAGCTTCCTTCGTGCCTAGGTTTATCAGATGGTTTGTCAGCAAATGCTGTAACATTTTCATCACCCAGGCTGACAAGTATTGCGGAAAACGCGGAAATAACTTGTTTTGAGGCAAGCCCAGTGCTTGTGTATGTCTTGTAAACAATCTGGGGGTGGGGGTGAGGGGACAGTGAACAACAAAGGGCAGCTTCGCAGATCACAGTCCGTGATGATCGCTTGACAGGCCTGTGCCAACTGAGCTGGCGAACAAACACAAAAACCAGTCCCAGGCCTCCTCCCAGGGCACTGTATTTTTAAAGGGGGATAATAAATGCAAAGCTGTGAAAAGCCTGGCTGGGGGAAATGTGAAATTCATCTCCTAGCATTTGCATAACCTAATCAGCAGTGCTCTGTTAATCAGGCTTGGGGAGCCAGAGAGAACATGTGTTCCATCTAGATGTAGCAGAGCAGACTGAGGGTCTCTCTACACCTTCACACCCCATTCCTCCCTCCCTACGCGAATACTACATGGGGCGTTCTTTGCCCCATTCCCTAATAAGTGGCCATTTCATCACACTGAACATTAGCATGCATCATGTTCACAAATGTATGTGTGTACATATAGATAACTCAGGCATCTCACACTGTCTTCTACATAGGGCAGAAGCTATTTATTATACCAGGATGCAGCTTTTGCCATTTCCAAAGCCGTCTTGAGATAGTGCTATTTCTATATTATTCTAATTCCACAATGTAAAGTGCTACAGGGTTCACCTCAAAATTAATGTTTCCATGGCAATCAGATACTTGACATTTTATTGTAAACTATTAGTCTAGAACGGCTTGCCAGCCTATTAGAGGAGAATCAAAGCCAGCAATTTATGTGCTAGAACCAAGAGGAGCCCAATAGGCGAGGCAGACAATTAACTTTCCCCATTTCAAAAACCCACAGTTGAAGGGAAATTCAAGTTAACCCAGTTGCAAAAATTGCCCACTGTCCAATGACTCCCTTTGGGATCTCTTTTCCTTACTTGCATTCAAACAGGACTGCACTGCCTTCCCATGGCTCTCCTCCCTACCTTGGAGATCTGCACATGGAAATTCTAGAACCAATTCAAGCTCTATATGAATAAAAGAATGAAATATTCCCCACTGTCACCGGGCAATTTATTTGTGAAAAAGATTTAATGAAGGATTTCAAAGCAGCCTGAGCCCTACAAAGAAAGCTCATTTATGAATCTCTGTGTTCTCTCCTCTGCCCTGAGTGGGTCTGAGAGAGGAAGCAAGCTGACGCTTTATAACTATAGTCAAACTCATCATTTGTGTCTTTTTAAAAATGCATACACACATATATATACTTGCACACACACATATATATACATATACACATACACATACAAATACAGATGTACATTCACACAAACACACATGTACATGCACACACAAACACCCATACACACACACACACATCCTGGAAACCTGTACTTCCGGTAAAGAATGAGAACATTATTTTATTATTATTATTTTTTACAACTTTTTTTTTTAGGACTGAATACTTCCTGCTCTAAGCAAAATTATAACTGAATATGAGGTGATCTTCAGTGCTGTCTGCACCTTTCTTATACAAAAATTCTATTTTGGTTTTGATCTTCCTCACTCATCCTGAGGCAAAGTGTTCCTATGCTTCCTTCAAAAAACGAGGGCAGCCCCTTGCACAGTCTTAACCTCTACCTGACTTTTGGGACACTTAATCCATGTTCCAAAATTTTCTCTCTCTCTGACCCATCAAAACACACTTATCTTGTATCTCTTTCTTTAAAGGTTACCTTAAAGAGAGCACCTTAAAAGTGTTGTCTGCTCACCATTGTAACAGCTGTTGAAAAATTATATATATGAAAGTGTTGATGTATTATGAGATAAAGGTATAAGGATACCTCCAAATTTATGTGCAATTTTAACAGGGAGCCAGTTAAAAACACAGAGCCTTAAGCTAAGGGAATAATTCTCTAAGGCAGAAGTTCTTGATCTTTTTTAGTTTTATAGACCTCTTTGGCAATCTGGTAAAGTCTATAGACCCTTTTTCAGAATGTTTTAAGATAAATACAATTAAATTAGGATTAAAAAGGAAAGAAAGTTATAGTGAAACACAGATGTAATTTTCTTCCCATCCAAATTTACAGACTCTCTCAAACTATATCTAGACACTGGTCCATAAATGGCATGTTAAGAATCCTTTGCTCTAAGGATAACATGTCAGGCTTTCAGAAAGATCTTTATGGGAAGGAGACTTTTTATACTTTGATTGTGATTTAAAACTAGAAGCAACCTTAGAGATGATTTAATCCACTACTTTCACTTTATAAAAAGAAGAAAATGAAGTTCAGAGAGGTTAAATGAATTCCAGAAGGACACACAGGTAGCAAATGGTATAAATGGTATTCAAATCAAGAACTTCTAACTCCGGAGTCACTGTTCTTTCCATTATATTACATAAATCCTTTGGGCGAACACATACCACATTGAGCCTTTGTGACTATCTCAAACCCTGACATATGGCACACAACATATGAGACTTTTGCAGATTCTTTGATTCCAAGGTCAATATATTTTCCAGTGTACTTCATAATTTAACTAAACTAGTGTTAAAATATTAAAATATTTTTTAAAAGTGGCTTCCGTATTTGGGAAATGGCCTATAATAGTCAATTACTAAAATGCTTAAGAGGTAGTTATGGTTTACTGGAAAGAACACTGGTTCTGAAATAGGAGGACATATGATCTCTGATACTAGTTTATATTGGAAAGAATAACAGATCCAAAATCAGAAAATTTGTGTTTCTATCTTAGTTCTGTCTGCTAGTTACTACCTGTACTTCTTTGAGAAAATCACATTTCTTCTCTGAACCTCAGTTTTCTCATCTGTAAATTGAGAAAGTTGAGATAATTACCCAGATCTATTCCTTCACTAAATCTTCCAATTACGGAAAATGAATCATAAAGATGATAGCAGTTGACATATCATCTGTACCTTTGCAAATCAATTAGAGTTTTGAGAATTTTATCAGTAAAGTTCTGCCACTACCCTTACTGTTTGTTTTAATACGAAATGCTATTATATTTATAAAGAAAATAAAATAATTGTACATCATAGTCATTTCCAGATATATTCTTCCCTCCTTTCCTTGTAACAAACCAATGAAGCCAAAACAACCAACAGAAACACAATTATCTGACACTGTATGCTATATTCCATAATCCTATATACTTTCTCCCTTTCAATA